>NW_022437016.1:6065391-6065703 GCF_009761245.1 Sapajus apella | reverse complement strand
AATGAAATATAATGTTCTCTCTTCTGAAAGAAATGTTTTATTAAGCCGGGCGCGGTGGCTCAAGCCTGTAATCCCAGCACTTTGGGAGGCCGAGGCGGGTGGATCACGAGGTCAAGAGATCGAGACCATCCTGGTCAACATGGTGAAACCCCGTCTCTACTAAAGCTACAAAAAATTAGCTGGGCATGGTGGTGCATGCCTGTAATCCCAGCTGCTCAGGAGGCTGAGGCAGGAGAATTGCCTGAACCCAGGAGGCGGAGGTTGCGGTGAGCCGAGCCGAGATCGCGCCATTGCACTCCAGCCTGGGTAACA
>NW_022437016.1:6002979-6064991 GCF_009761245.1 Sapajus apella | reverse complement strand
GATCTCTTGACCTCGTGATCCACCCGCCTCGGCCTCCCAAAGTGCTGGGATTACAGGCTTGAGCCACCGCGCCCGGCCGACCAACTTAAATTTCTTAAAATGAGATCTCAGTAATTGAGTACACCAGAGCACAGAAAAAATTTTGTACCTTTGCAAGTAAAATTAAAGATTCAGAGAACCTACATAAAACACGGAGAAGGAGGGATGCTTTCTAACAACAGGGTAGAAGGGAACTTTAAAATAATAGATTCACAAGGAAAATTAAATAAATCCTAATCACCAAAATACATGGCATTGTTTTTTATGGTCCCCACGTGAAAACGTTTAAAGCTGTCAAGGTATGTCAGAAGTTTACAGGAAATGAGCCCATAGTATGTCTCAAATAGTGTACATTCCTTTCCATCATTAATTTCCTTCCATGCTAGGGGCATTTCATCATTTGCAATTTCTGAGGATGTAAACATGAACTTATAGCAACATCTGTTGTATCTAACGTGTCTTTTCCCAGAAAACCTTGAGCTGTGGATGGGTATAAGGCCAATGGACTTAGCACAAATTCCTACAAACACATCAGCTGGCACCATCATGGGTACTTCTTTGAAAACCACATACATCATTCGAGCCACATCTTGGGACATTATAAAGGCCTCACCACTGCAGTAATCTGGGTAGTATTTTTCTGGGTACTCACTAAGAGAGACAAAGTCTCTGTTCTGAGGATCTCTATTGGGTGTAACCTGATGAATAACTCTTCCTACATAGATATCTTCTAAGTGTTCTTTCAGATTGAGAAGATAGTCTATCAAGCTTGGTAAATTGACAAACATCTCTTCATCCACCTTGAGAATGAACAGGGCATTAGGGCAAAAAGTCACAGCCCACTGTGTCATTACGATGATCTTCAGGGTTTGGTTCTCAGAACTGTCCAAGAAGATTCCTTCAATTATATCATTATTCTTATGGGACTCTTTGTCGATGTGTTTCTGGGTAGTTACCGAAACAGGCATTCCCAAAGCAAACAGTGTGAGAATAGGATGCCCTTGGACACTGGTCACATTGCCCCAAGTTTTCCTAATGAGGTCCCGTCTTGTTCCATTTCCTGGGCTACTGAAGATTAGAGACAGCAAAAAAATGTTCTTCCCTTTACACACTTCCGACTGGCTCAAGACATAATATTTGGAGAGATTACTTCTTAGGGGTTCTGTGTTCAATTTTCTTGCCTTATTCTTAATTTCAAGAGCTTTCATATCTATATAAGGCAAAGAATGCAGAAAGTATTCCTCCACAAAGTCAGCCCCAAAAAGCAAGGCATGAAACAGGATGACATTAAATAGAATGAAACACCACTGGTGAGTCCGAAGTCTGCAGAAAGTCACCTAAATAAGAAAAGGACATGTGTTCATTCAAGCTTCATCTCCATTCCTGTTTTTGCCCTCACTGAGCCCTATGTGGACCTCTCACAGCATTTAGCAGTACACTCTATTTTAAGTGTTCATTTTGGTATATTGTTATTATCTATTTCTTCCACTAGATTGTGGTCTCCTGGACAGCAGGCATATGTCTTCTCCAGTGCTGCTGACTCCAGTATTTGTCACAAAGTGAACACTGAGTAAAGTGTTAGTTAGCTGGTTGTTTTCTTGCTTGTTTGGATAAAAGTTTACTTACTATATACAAGGCACTGACTTGGACATTGGGATTACAAAGAAGAATTGGACACAGACAAATGGATATAACTTAACAAGTGGTATCACTGTGATAAAAACCTGTAGGAAAATACATGATGTTCTTTCTTGAATGGGAGCACTTGGATCCATTTCTTCTCCAATTACAAAAGTCAGGGGCTCTTTTTCCATGAAGTAGCTACTTTTGTTAGCCATGGCACCCTGGCTACCATCAAACATTTATATGCTTCTGGTATGACTTTCCAATTTAATCTAATACTGAATCATAGTTTGTTTTGACAATGTCTCCTAATCTATCTGACATTTCCAGCAACAGCTACAGATCACTGCTATCTACATAGCACCTCTTTAGGGATGTAAGATAGACCTAGATCAAGCTTAGTCTACCTCATCAATGCAGATGGAAACTTTCTGTCTGAAAGGGCATGTGCAGAATTGTAATATAACAGAGCCAGGGAACATTAAATGAGTTAAATCTCTATTTATTGGATCTTTGATCAATAAAGCCTCCCATAATAACCTATTACCTCCTTTTATGTGCTTGCCATGTGCCAGGCATTGTGATAAGCACTTTCTGTGTCTTAACTCATTTAGTCCTGGTAATATCCCTTTCAGATAGGTTATTCTCATAATTAAGCTGAACATCTGAGCAGCTTGGTAATTTGCCTAAGATCACACAGTGGGTAAGGGGTTGGATTAGGGCATGATTTAAACTCAAATCTGTCAGATTCCAAAGCTTGTCCAGGCTGCAGTACAGTAGCTCGATCTCAGCTCACTGCAACCTCCATGTCCCGGGTTCAAGCGATTCTCCTGCCTTAGCCTCCTGAGTAGCTGGGATTACAGGTGTCTGCCACTATGCAAAGCTAATTTTTGTATTTTTTTTTTTAATAGAGATGGAGTTTTGCAATGTTGGCCAGGCTGGTTTTGAACTCCTGACCTCAAGTGATCCTCCCACCTGGGCCTCCCAAAGTGCTGGGATTACGGACGTGAGCCACCACATCTGGCCCGAAAGCTGACTCTTATCCATTGGAGAATCACAACTCCTATCTTTACTTATCCATGTCCTTTATTTTATTTATTTATTTATTTTTGAGACAGAATCTCACTCTGTGGCCCAGGCTGGAGTGTAGTGGCACAATCTTGGCCCATGCAACCTCTGTCTCTTAGGTTCAAGTGATTCTCATGCCTCAACTTCCAAGTAGCTGGGATTACAGGCATGCCCAGCTAATTTTTGTATTTTTAGTAGAGATGGGGTTTCACCATGTTGGCCAGGCTGGTCCTGAACTCCTGACCTCAGGTGATCCACCCACCTCAGCCTCCCAAAGTGCTGGGATTACAGGTGTGAGCCACTGCACCCAGCCCCCATATCCTTTAAACAGTGAAAAAAACAATGAAACAGAAAACCCCAGCAATTATAATCTGAACTCCTTTCCATTTTCTCATTTACACATAGAAAAAATTTCAGCTTCCTCAAAGCCTATTTTACTAGGTATCAAATGCTTCAAAGATTATAAAAAACGTACCTGCATGTTGTCTGTGAGCCAATTTCAGGGTCTTAGAAATTATTGAGTCCAGATGCCAAGTTATGCCAAACACATCTCAGGATCACTCCAGTCTAACAGCAATTGCAGTAGAGTACTCTGTGACTCGACCTTTAAGGATAAGGTTTCTTTCCAGTCAACCTGAGCTTTTGTCCCAGAATACCTGCTGACTGCACAGGAGAGTGGATGCTGATCACGTTACAGCTAGAGTGAATCCAGAACAAAGAATAGAAAAAGCAAACCTCGGGCCGGGCGCGGTGGCTCAAGCCTGTAATCCCAGCACTTTGGGAGGCCGAGGCGGGTGGATCACGAGGTCAAGAGATCGAGACCATCCTGGTCAACATGGTGAAACCCCGTCTCTACTAAAAATACAAAAAATTAGCTGGGCATGGTGGTGCGTGCCTGTAATCCCAGCTACTCAGGAGGCTGAGGCAGGAGAATTGCCTGAACCCAGGAGGCGGAGGTTGCGGTGAGCCGAGATCGCGCCATGGCACTCCAGCCTGGGTAACAAGAGCGAAACTCCGTCTCAAAAAAAAAAAAGAAAAAGCAAACCTCTTCAAATGCTTCCAAACTGGTGTACTTCATAAAACTGACCCCAAGTCTTTATGCTGAGTTCCTGGTAAAGTATGTGTGCAAGTTCAAAGAACAGTTACCCATATCACCTCTCCACAGCATCACTGCTCAAGGAGATATATCCTATACTATTTTTTGGAGTGCATCTCAAGAAATGAAACAGTTGGAGTAATGCCTGCTAGTACAATTTTTGCATGTGTATGTACATGCATGTGTATGTACACCTACACATGCAAAAACTGTACTAGACATTAAGAAACATTTTCATCCCTAGCGGGTGCATTATTTTCTCCCAAAAAAACATCATATGGTGAGGTCTGGTGTCTGTCTCATTGGGAAGGATTCAGAGTCCTTAGTACCAGCTATGCAAGCACGTTACTAATCAATTTTATGTCATCTGAACTACCTCCCCCAGGCAAGTATAACTCAAAATGGAACACAAGGCCAGGTGTGGTGGCTTACCCCTGTAATCCCAGCACTTTGGGGGGCCGAGGTGGGCAGATCACCTGAGGTCAGGAGTTCAAGACCAGCCTGGCCAACATGGTGAAAAGCCTGTCTCTTCTAAAAATACAAAAAATTAGCTGGGAGTGGTCATGGGCACCTGTAATCCTAGCTACTCGGAAGGCTGAGGCAGGAGAATTGCTTGAACCCGGGAAGCGGAGGTTGCAGTGAGCTGAGATCACGCTATTGCACTCCAGCCCGGGCAACACAGCAAAACTCCATCACACAAGAAAAAAAAAAAAAAAAAAAGGAAGACAACATATAGTCCATTTTAGTTGAAATTGAAGAAACTAAAATTTGATGTTTTCTCTTTCCCTGGAGCATGCATGTGTGGGAATTATCCCAAACGTCATTTCTACCAGCAAGTTTATTTCAAGCAACGAAACAACATTCAGCATATTTTCATGTTCCTGTCACACAAGCAATTATACTGAGGATTCTGTTCTCATGCCAGGCTATATTTCATCCTTTACTTCAACATCCAACATGTTGATCTTCCTACCTGCCATTTACAACAGCTTTTGTTATTATTTGGCTAGGAATAACTTCTTATATTTAAAGTTGGCTATGTTTTCTCAACGATCATCACGCAATCTTGAAAACTTTACAAGTGGGAAAGATCTAACCTAAACATTTCAAATTATAACTGGATCTAATGTTGTACGGTTCACGGATGGCCCTGAGGAGGGCCTTTTCCATGCCCAGCTTGGGCTCCAGGCTCAGGTTCTTGGCTTCCCTTGCTCTAAGAATTGAGCAGAGCGCCTTACACCCATGGTGAGTGTTCCAGCTCCAAACAAGTGTTCACGGACTGGGAGAGTGAGCAGCAATGCAGTTTATTGAGCAAGTGAAAGTAAAAGGTTCCACAGCATGGAAAGGGGTAAGGGGACCTAAGAGGGTTGCCGTTGTTAGCCAAGGCTGCCTAGGCTTATATACCCAAGTAATTCTGAGTTGCTGAGTGTTTGCCCCCTAGTCCCGTATGGGGAGAGGGCTTGTGACCATGAGTCACCTAATTTCTCCTCTTGAGTTGCCGAGTGTTTGCCCCCTAGTCCTGTGTGGGAGGAGGGCTTGTGACCATGAATCACCTAATTTTCTCTTTCTGGTGGTTGTTTCCTAGTTTCTATTGATCTTACAAGCAGTATCGGAATGTGGCTGAACAGCTAACTGATACTTTGAACACAGCCTCCTGCTATAGCTGAAGTACCCGTGTTGATCTTTTCCCATGCTAGGTTTCTAGAAAGTTCCCCATTGACCCAAAAGGTTTTATTCCCTCAAAATGAAAGGGAATTTTTACATAGGCTGAATTTAACAATTGAATAGGTCTTGTATTTAATTAAATACTACTTCCATTTTGCAATTAAAAAAAATTTTTTGTAGTCATGAATTTTGCTCCTGGATCTCTTCTGGGCTTAAATTTGCAGTTTGGTTTCCTTGTCTATGAGAGATCCAAACAATATTATCTCTGGGGAAGCTCCATCTGGACTTTTCAATTTGATTCATCAAACTCTGTACTGGGGTTGAGAATGTTTGCTCCAAAGAGATATAGGTGCTTGATTTTCTTGATTACCCCGGTACTGCCTTCCCTGTCATAGGGAGTCTCCAATTTGTATATCCATGTCTTCCTAAAAGTCCTATAATGCTGTCTGTCATCAGTCACTCTCTGACTTAGTAGAGTGGCATCCTGTTGCTTGACAAATCAAATTTGCTCTCTTGAGACCTTACTTTTAGGACACCATAGTTGACTTCCACCCCACATAATCAATTTTTATTTCCCATGTTTCAGGTACCCTAGATGAAGTCAGGATGCTTGGAATCTTGGCCATGCACTACCGTCTACTGGATATGTGTCTCTATTATTGTCTATGTTATATCTATATTACTGGACTGCGCTATCAAGTATGGTAGCAATTAGCCACATGTGACTATTAAAATTAAAATTAAATAAAATTAAGAATGTAGTTCATTTACCTCAGGCACTTTTCAAGTGTTACTAGCCACAAGAGCGAGTGACTGCCTTATTGGACAACGCCAAGAGAACAATTCCATCATTGCTAAAAGGCTTACTGGACAGTGTTGGTATAAGATGCTTATGAATATGTGTGTATACATATATGGTTTAGGAACCCTTACAGAGAAACAAGGTAACTTGTGGACTGGACACCGTGGCTCACACCTGTTATCCCAGCACTTTTTTGGGAGATCCAGGCAGGTGGACTGTTTGAGCCTAGGACTTCAAGACCAGCCTGGGCAACATAGCGAAACCCTGCATCTACAAAAATACACACACACAGACAGCCGGGCATGGTGACACACGCCTGTGGTCCCATCTACTATGGACGCTGAAGTGGGAGGATCGCTGAAACCTGGAGAAGTCGAGGCTGCCGTGAGCCACGATCGTGCCACTGTACTTACTGTATATACTCCAGCCTGGGCGACAGAGTGATACCCTGCCTCAGGAAAAAAAAAAAAAAAAAAAAGGGGATAACTTGTGCTCTTCAGTCGGTTTGGGTTGAAATCCTATGACAGCCATTTACTACAACCTTAGCAAGATGCCTAAATCTCTTTTGATTTCAGTTTCCCCATCTCTAAAAATGGGCCTAATAATAGTAACTAGCTTGTGGGGTTGTTGTGGGAACTGAGATGGTACACAAAAAATGTTGAGAAAGTGCATGAGATTTAGCTCAGTTTTAGTTCCTGACGCTAAAAGGTTTGCATGCTTCATTTCCTTAAATCCTCAGAGCCTTCGGGTGGGTAGCTTACTATAATTGCTATGCAGATGAAGCAAAGTCTGAGCAGTTACAGCCAGAGTGTAAATGCTGTGACTCATTCAAATCTACGTCACCTGACTGTCTTTTTTCATTCACCAAGCTCCTTACCTTGCTTTATTTTTCTCCTTAGCACATCACAGATTCCTTACTTAATTTATCGGTCTTCCTCCTAATAGATGTAAGTCCCAGGCGGTCAGGAATGTTTGTGTTTTTTGTTCACTAACCTTACCCGTAAAACAGTGTTCCGGATAAAAGAGGTGCTCAACGGGTTGTAGGAATTTGGACACGTCTCTTAACTTCTCTGAGCCACAGCTCCCTCTCCGTAAAGTGAAGATAAGAAAAACTGCAGAGCTGGTGCAAGATTGGATTGGAGGAGGGACATAAAAGCGCTGTGCAAACCCGGATGTACGGTACGAAAGAAAGCTCTGCTCTAGGTTGCACCCGGTCTAAGCACTGTGGGGGCCGCGCAGCTCACCCCCAGCTTCCCGGGACGCTCTCCTCCTCACGCGGACTTTCAGCCTCCAGCCTCCCAAAACCCACCTCCGGGCGGGGGGGGGGGAAGGGGGGGGCGGGGAGGACCGGAAGTACAGCCGCTTTCGCCGGGCGCAGCGGAGCTGACGGACGCGCGGAGATGACGCAGGCAGCACCGGAAGCCGCTCCCCTGTGAGGCTGCGGACCGGGAGCGGCGGCTGCAGGTCCAGGTTTGTATCCGAGGCGGAGTCGGTCTGGGAGGGGAACTCTCAGGCGCCCGCGCCTCTGCTGACCTGCCGCGCCTTGGCTGTTTGTCTTTTTCTCCCTGCAGGCGCCATGGCTGCGGAGCGGACCCGGCCGCTGCGAGGCTCTGGCGGCCCGAGCGCGCCTAGTAGCTGTGAACCCGGCGCGAGGTCCCGGGCCCCGGGGCGCTCGCTCAGGTCAGTGCCGCGCGGAACACGATTCCGGGAGCAAGGGACCTGGGAGCGACGAATGTGTTGTTGGGATCTGGATTTTAGAGATGGGAGAATAGGGTTTCGGAGTTACTGCCTCCTAGTGCCTCCATTTCCTTAGCTGCGAAATGAGTTAGCTGTGATGTCCCAGGGCTACCAAGCGTTTGAAAGATGAAGTGTGGTGAGGTGGTTTATGAAGTACAAAGCACTGTACTGCGCGATAATTGTGGGTATGCCATGGAAACAGGTGTGTATGTGTGGTGCTGCTTGAAGTAAAGCAAAGATAATTATTAATGCTAAATAATATTGCTAACTGAGATTTACTGTAGACTTGCAGTGTGCCAGGTACTGTGCTAAACGCTCTACGTGTATTGTCCTGTTTAACCCTCATAAAAACCCTTGTAGGTAATGCTCTTCGTGGCTGTATTTTACAAGTGAGGAAACAGGGCGTGAAGCATGTGAAGTGATTTGCCCAAGGTCACCACCCAGCAACAAGTGGAGTTGCAGAACCCATATTTTATAAACATTACTTGTATTCTTTCAAAGCTTTAAAAAATTCACCTTAAAACTAAAGGCTGTTTTTTTATAGTATATTATACTTACGTGGTTTTCAGTTTTAAAAGATATACAATGAAAAGGGACCCCTCATTCCTGTTTTCCAGCTCCCCAGTTCTCTCTGGAGGCAACTAGAGTTATCAGTTTTTTGAATATTCAGATTACATTTTATGCAGATGTAAATTTATAGATGTGTATACATTTCTTTTTTTTTTTTTTTTTTTTTTTTTTTTTTGAGGTGGAGTTTCCATCTCGTTACCCAGGCTGGAGGGCAATGGCGCGATCTCGGCTCACCGCAACCTCCGCCTCCTGGGTTCAGGCAATTCTCCTGCCTCAGCCTCCTGAGTAGCTGAGATTACAGGCACGCGCCACCATGCCCAGCTGATATTTTGTATTTTTAGTAGAGACGGGGTTTCACCATGTTGACCAGGATGGTCTCGATCTCATGACCTCGTGATTCACCCGCCTCGGCCTCCCAAAGTGCTGGGAGTACAGGCGTGAGCCACCGCGCCTGGCCCCTGTGTATACATTTCTAAAGCCCCTGTACTCTTTGATAGGAAAAGAGGGGGAAAGGAAGCCTCCTTCCATATACCACTAACAATTATGTTGCTTGCACTCTTGACTAGGCCAGGTTTTGATGGAGTAGGAGGGGAAAACATATTTACACTTTTTTTTTTGAGATGGGGTTTAGGGTGGAGTTCAGTGGAGCAATCTCGGCTCACTGCAACCTCCGCCTCCGGGGTTCCGGCGATTCTCCTGTCTCAGCCTCCTGAGTAACTGGGATTACAGGTGTGTGCCACCACGCCCGGCTAATTTTTTTTTTTCTGTGTGTGTGTGTTTTTAGTAGAGACGGGGATTTTCCATGTTGGTCAGGCTGGTCTCGAATTCCTGACCTCGTGACTGCCAGCCTCGGCCTCCCAGAGTGTTGGAATTACAGGCGTGAGCCACCGTGCCCGGCCTACACTGTTTTATCCAGAAGGTTCTTTCTCTAATAACTCAGAGAGTAGGTTTTGTGGGGGCGGGTGCAAAATATTGAGCCTGCTACTTCTTATGCCATTCTGGGAAAGCCATTCCACTTCTTAAGCCATAAAGTTCCTCATTATGTTAGGTAAGGGTGGGATTATTGATACCTTCCATGAGGTTATGAAGATCAAATGAGATAATGTTTACCAGTGATACTTTTTCTTTAAATAAAAGCAATATAAATATGCGAGTTGCCTAAGGTAACATAATGGCAGAACCTGAGAGAGACTAACCCCAGGCTCTCATCTTCCAATTTAGGAGTCTTTTTGTTACATGACCCACTTCCTCAGAGGTGTGTGGTTATTGATACTGAAAGCAAGAGGGCAAGTTGAATGTGTTAACTCTCAGATAGGGGCGTGGGGCAAGGGAGCAAACAACAGAGAATGTGGATAGAATAAGGCACCTGCAGGGAAACTAGAGCCTCTAATAAACAAATGGGTGCTCTTCATTATAAAATTAAACCCCTAGTAAGTTTGAGCCCTTGAGTTTTTCTTCCAGGTGTTTTTAAGAGAAACTTTGTGATGATAGGGTTGAAGAAGAAGGTAGTGGTCATGTCTATTCCAGCCTCAGTGTCACAAAAATCTTGCCTGCCAGGTAATCAAAGTAATAAAACTAACAAAAAGTGTCATTTGAGTTTTAATCCTCTAGAGTGTACAGTGTGCTAAGCATGTCCCTGCTATGTTTCTGAGTTTCACCCTTCAAGTTAGGTGAAAGCTTCCATTTTACAGATGACAAAACTGAAGCTTAAAAGTTAGTTGGACATGCCCATAATCACATAGGAAGTGGCTGAATCAGTAAAGCATTTCTGACCTCCAAAGCATTTTTATTTATCACATTCTGCCTGTGTGTCCAGCTGTCCTTGACTGTTTGTGGTGATGGGAAACTCACTGCTCTGGAGGCAGCTGTTCTATTGTCGGAAAGCACTGAGATTTAAAAGCTGCTCATGTTGAATCGAAATCCCATTTCCTGACGTTTGTGCAACCAGTATATGGTATTTCTAGAGACTGTCTAAAAGGGTCCAGTTTAGACCTGTTACCTTAGAAAGTGCCCTCCAAAGTTAGTTGATCCTTTTAGAAAAGAAACAGTTGGTGTTTTTAAATAGTGCATTCTGCAGTTAGTGAGACCTTCTTTATTAAGAAAAAAAATGCTTTTTTCAGAATAATTAGAGGTGAACTGCTCAGTTTTACAAGAGATTGAATGTTTAAAAGGCAATCTAAGAGTTGGGAAAAATTTTTTTTATTAAGAGTTAGGAGAATATATAAATCTCAGACATGGCTGAGCTTTTTAAAGGTGCTCACTGAAAAAACTCTGTCCATAATCTTTAGTGGTGTCGTGGACACATTAATTTAGCATGTTGTAGTATGTCTCTTAGATATTTGTGAATGATGAGAACCTGATAATATTTTAATGGGTATTCTAAATTTGTCTTTTAGCTATTTATTTATTTGAGATAGAGTCTTGTTGCCCAGGCTGGAGTGCAGTGGCACGATCTCAAGTCAATGCAACTTCCACCTCCTGGGTTCGAGCGGTTTTCCTGCCTCAGCCTCCTGAGTAGCTGGGATTACAGGCACACTTCACCGCGCCTGGCTAATTTTTGTATTTTTAGTAGAGATGGGGTTTCACCATGTTGGTCAGGCTGGTCTCGAACTCCTGACCTCATAATCTGCCCTCCTTGGCCTCCCAAAGTGCTGGGATTACAGGTGTGAACCACTGCACCCGGCCACCTTGTAGCCACTTAAATAACAATTCAGTTCACATAAATACAACCATTTCTACAATAGATGTGTGTTAGTGTGTGTGTGTATGTGTGTATATATGTATGTACAGATGTGATGGAGGAAGCCTCCCACACCACACTTTTCACTGTTTAAAATGTTTCTGGAGCAGGTGTTTTTGTGTGTGGTTTTAATTGACCAGTATTTAACTAGCTATTGTGACATTGTGTAGATGCCCACAGAAGGTAATTGCTTTGTCTTGTTGTGAATTGTTATTTTTTAAAAGTAGATCTTTTCCAGAAATGTTATATAGATAAGAGGGTTGTTAGGATTTAGAGGAAGGAGGGGGCTTTTTATTGCATGATAAGTTGATAAAACTTTTAGTGATCTGATTTTTTGTCAGCTAAGTAAGTTTTTAATACAAATTAATAAATCCTCCCTAGTCCAAACTCTTTGGCTTCCAAAGTATTATCTTGAAGTATAGTCACAGTTCCAGAAATTAAAACAATTAGCAGATGATGTGATTGCAGAGTTTGGTTGCTTCTACTAATAAATCAGACTGCTTATTTGTCTAAGAATGTTTTTGCCAAATTTGATATTGGACACTTAGGATTTTATTCACTTTACATTAACAAAGTTGGAAGATGAGAACTTGCTTTTTGTGTAGACCTGATCCAGGTGATATGTCTGGAAAGCAATTAACTTTCCTTTTCCATGTTAATTTTGGACATACATTTTTAAAATTACTATGACAATCTTGTGAGAAACTGAGTATTCAGATTAGAAGGAAAGTTTTTATTAAATGATGGAACTATTTAAATATGTGGAAATAAAGAGAATAATAAATCCCTATGTGCCCATCATCCAGCATTAACTTCTATCAACACATAGTCTTGAGAAAGATAGTTTTTATTGGTTTATTTTTTATCTATCATTAACTTAATCATTATTGAGTGAGTTAACACCTGTTGACACTAATGCAGGATAACTTTTAAAAAATTACTTGTTAAAATTAGCCCTGGAGCAATTTGGCATTCTCCTAAGGGAGAAAATGGTCTATTGGGTAGACACATTACGCCCAGATCTTATCACTAGATCATGGCTCTCCTGGTTGTCACTCACTTTAGAGAGAGAGCTTGGTATCTTGATCTTGAGAGCACTGGCATCCAGTCTGTTCTGCAGCTATTTAATAGCTCTGTGAATGTAGACAAATCACATACCTTCTCTAACCTGTAGTTTCCTCATTTGCAAAGTGAAGATGATAATGCCTGTTTTCTGGTGTTTTATAAACATCAGGATTATTAATTTGCTTTATTTGTGTAGGCCTCCAGGACCCTCATGACTCTCTGGGGCCTGTGGTTAAGAGTTGTCACTAGCTTATACAAGGCTTTTAAAAACAGACTACAGCGAAATAAGGTCTTTGGTAATTCATTGTCTAAACAGGCAGTGCTATAAAGAAGTTGGAAGAGCCAGAATACCTGAGGCAGATAACTTACTACACCTGCTTACTTTTCTTCCCTAAACATTTTCAGCTGAACATCTGTTGCAAAAGCAGGTAGTCAGGTCTGTGATTTTGGTGACAGGTGGTGCCTGCCATGATAATCAGTGTCTCAGGTTACTGCTCAGGAGACTTGTTTCTGATTGTCACATCCTGGTGCTTGCTTTTGTGATTTTAGTACCCAAATAGAATGTATTAAGGAATTAATTAAAGAAATTGTTTTATAGTGGTTTGATGCAGGAGGGGTGTATTATAAAATATACTGTTTTATAATGAATTGTTGGTAAATCTATTACGATGAAGATGCATGTAGCATGTGCTAGACTTCAAAAATATTAAGTCACACATACCAGTCTGTTTCACTGACTTGTTTTGGAGATCATGATTTGATAAAGTATGTTTTCTCAAATGTGTTTTCTTTGGTGTGCATGGAAAGTGTTCAGATAAATATAGTGTATTAACTAATGTTGTAATGTAACTATGCATAAAGTTGTAATGGCAGATTTTTTACACTAATTTTTAATACCTCATTTGTTAGCAGTCTTGCTTGAACAGTCTTTTTGAGCAGAACTAATACAATATTTTGATGTGCCACAGGTAAATTTTTCCATAACCTTATGGAGAGAAAGGACTTTGAGACATGGCTTGATAACATTTCTGTTACATTTCTTTCTCTGACGGACTTGCAGAAAAATGAAACTCTGGATCACCTGATTAGTCTGAGTGGGGCAGTCCAGCTCAGGCATCTCTCCAATAACCTAGAGACTCTCCTCAAGCGGGACTTCCTCAAACTCCTTCCCCTGGAGCTCAGTTTTTATTTGTTAAAATGGCTCGATCCTCAGACTTTACTCACATGCTGCCTCGTCTCTAAACAGTGGAATAAGGTGATAAGTGCCTGTACAGAGGTGTGGCAGACTGCATGTAAAAATTTGGGCTGGCAGATAGATGATTCTGTTCAGGACGCTTTGCACTGGAAGAAGGTTTATTTGAAGGCTATTTTGAGAATGAAGCAACTGGAGGACCATGAAGCCTTTGAGACCTCATCATTAATTGGACACAGTGCCAGAGTGTATGCACTTTACTACAAAGATGGACTTCTCTGTACAGGTAAGAGATGCTGGAACTGTTTTTTGGCTTTGTTTTGTATTTCGTAAGGTATAATCTCAAACCAGTTCTCAGCTTTGAGAATGACAAGTGTCGATTATATGAGATATGTGCAGTGACATTTTTTTCTCTATCCCTGAGTGGATTTTCCACTCTTATCCTTTATCTTGTCTCTAGAGAACACAATCATTTTTATAAAATTTTATGAGAAAAACGCTTCAGACTGTCTTAAACATTATGTGAATTACAAAGCTGTTGATTACTTTTTCTCTCTGTTTCCTCCATGTATAGTCCTCCTTGTTGCTAAATTCTGTTTATTTTTCTGTTGGCACTGATATTTGAGGAAAAAAACAGTGGAAACATTGGTATCTAATCCTAGCAAGTAGTTAGATCATTTTGGCTGAATTGCTTATCCTCTCTGTAGCTTTAAAATATGGGAAAGGTGGCCAGGTGCTGTGGCTTATGCCTGTAATCTTAGCACTTTGGGAGGCCGAGGCTGGTGGATTGCCTGAGCTCAGGAGTTCGAGACCAGCCTGGACAACATGGTGAAATCCCGTCTCTAATAAAATATAAAAAAAATAGCCAGATGTGGCAGTGTGGAAAGGAGATATTTCTTCCTTGCTCTGAAATCCTGTGATTCTAAGTAGAAGAAGCAGAAGTTGGGAGTTTGGGCCGGGGAATAGAGAGTTGGATATTTTTAAACTAGGCAATTAAGTAACTTTATAAAACAATATAATTATTAAAAATCTAAAATTATACATTATTTTTCATTCATAATAGTCATGTGTTTCTGTATATAAGTAATGCCCCTGTGTTAGATAATACGTTTTGACAGGCAATGTAACTAATTCTTAGGCAGCATTTAGAATAGCTCCAGGCAGTTCTTACTAATAATCCCAATGCCTGTTTTCTTATATTGTATATAATATATAGAAATGCTTGGTGTTCTTTTTCATCCAAGAAAACTTGTAATAAACATTTGTCTATTACAGTATAAACTGTTCCTTTGTGTAAATACATCAATAGTCATCATTTAGCCATTTCCATATTAGTGCATGTATTAGTCCATTCTCAAAATGCTTAAAAAAAAAAAAAAGCTGCCTAAGACTAAGTAATTTGTGAAGAAAAGAGGTTTAACTGACTCATAGTTTCACATGGCTGTGGAGGCCTCAGGAAACTTACAATCATGGTGGAAGGTAAAGGGAAAGCAAACACCTTGTTCACAAGGCAGCAGGAGAGAGAGAGTGTGAGTGAAGTGGGAAGAGGCACTTATAAAACCATCAGATCTCAAGAGAACTCACTCACTATCATGGGAACAGCATGGGGGACCACCCGTATGATCCAGTCACCTCCCACCAGGTCTCTCCCTCAATACCTGGGGATTATAATGCAAGATGAGGTTTGGGTGGGAACACAAAGCTTAACCGAATTATCTCTTTTTTTCCGTTTGGGACAGAAGCCTAAAAGTAGAATCACCAGATACAGAAGTATGAATTAGTTTTTAGCTTTTTTTTTTTTTTTTTGAGACAGAGTCTCGCTTTGTCGCCCAGGCTGGAGTGCAGTGGCAGGTTCTCAGCTCACTGCAACCTCCACCTTCAGGGTTCAAGTGATTCTCCTGCCTCAGCCTCCAAAGTAGCTGGGATTACAGGTACATGACACCACACCTGACTAATTTTTGTGTGTGTGTGTGTGTTTTTAATAGAAGCAGGGTTTCACCGTGTTGGCCAGGCTGGTCTTGTACTCCTGACCTCAGGTGATCTGCCTGCCTCGGCCTCCCAAACTGCTGGGATTATAGGCCTGAGCCACCGCACCCGGCCTGATTTTGTAGCTCTTCTTAGTGTCTTTTTCAGAGAGATTGATTTGATACCATGCCAATATAGTCTTTTTTTTTTTTTTAATTTTTTTTTAATCGCCCATGAACCTGTAAAAGCCAATATAGTCTTAAGTAACTTGTGTCTCCCTCAAGAGTCTCACCAGACTCAATTTTAATATTTTTAATGTTGAGATGTATCATTTCTCAAGACTGTTTTACAATTGCATTTCTTTGTTCATTAAGGGTATACATTATGTGGTGATATGTTCTCTGAAATGCTAGACACTCTGCTAACTTTAGAAAATAAACATTTGATTTAAAGCATTTCATGGTTTGGTTTGTCATCCTGAAGGTATTTCACACTTTATTTTTCTTGTTGTTACAAGCCTGATTGCTAGAACAGCATCACCAGTTCTTCTAGGCTTTGATGTACTTCCTTTGTTGTGGTGATGGCTTTCCTATGTCTCTTTTGCCTCAGATTTTTAAGGATTAAGATTCAGTTGACCAGGTGAGGTGGCGCATGCCTGTAGTCCCAACACTTTGGGAGGCCAAAGCAGGCAGATTATGTGAGCACAGGAGTTTTAGACCAGCCTGAGCAACATAGCAAAACCCCGTCTCTACAAAAAATAGAAAACTTAGCTGGGTGTGCTGGCTCACTCCTGTAGTCCCTACTACTTGGAGGCTGAGGTGAGACAATCATTTGAGCCTAGGAGGTGGACGTTGCAGTGAGCTGAGATTGTGCCACTGCACTCTTGCCTGCTCAACAGAGTGAGACCCTGTTTCAAAAAAAAAAAAATTAAGATCCAGTATCACCTTGGAGCTTGGAGCTTCTACTGGCAGTTGACTCATTGTTTTCACAACCACTTCTAGCATTTTTTTCCTTTCTTCTTCTTTTTTCTTTTGAGACAGGGTCTCCTGCTGTCGCCCAGGCTAGAGTGTAGTGGCGCAGTTTTGGCTCACTGCAGCCTCTTCCACCTGGGTTCAAGCAATTCTCTTGCCTCAGCCTCCTGAGTAGCTGGCATTACAGGCACACACCACCACAGCCAGGCTAATTTTTGTATTTTTAGTAGATTCAGGGTTTCATCATATTGGTCAGGCTGGTCTCAAACTTCTGACCTGGTGATCTGCCTACCTCCTCCCAAAGTGCTGGGATTACAGGTGTGAGTCATCGCGCCTGGCCACTTTTTTTTTTTTTTTTTTTGGAGACAGTGTCTCACTGGGTAGCGTATGCTGGAGTGCAGTGGTGCCATCTTGGCTCACTGCAGCCTCTGCCTCCTGGGCTCAGGTGATCCTACCACCTCAGCCTCCTGAGTTTAGCTGGGACTACAAGTGAGCACCGCTACCGCCTGGCTGATTTTTGTATTTTTTATAGAGACAGGGTTTCAACATGTTTCCCAGGCTGGTCTCAGAGCTCCTGGACTCAAGCAGTTCACCCACCTCAGCCTCCCAGAATCCGGGGATTCCTGGTGTGAGCCACCACGCCTGGCTCCTCTTGCTTTAAAAAATTTTTTTTCTTCTCTCATCAAACTTTACTTTTGAAATGTAGTAAAAACTGCAGTTACTTGGAGTCAGAGTAAGTGGGAAATATTTACTGAATTCTCTAACTACCTGGAAAGTTAATACCTACGATTCTACATTTTAAGATTATTCTCTAGGTGGGTCTATATGTTAATATGATTTTTATTCTGATTAAATTAATCAGGTTTGCATATTGAAATTTATGCTGTGCTGTGGGTATTGAAAATGATCCAAAGCATTAGTCTAATTTTTCTAACAGTAGCAACCCTGAGGAAAGTATTTGTTACAGAATTACACGTGTTTGTGTCATCTAGTTACTTAAGAGGTTGAATTTTCACTGTGGTAGAACTAGGAAAACCCTGAATTTGGCAATAAACTTAGAGTGACTGTCACATTAGTGCCTTGAGTAGGCAATAGACAGTTTTATTAAAGCGACTGATGGCTAATGTTAAAAATTGACATAAAGTGAGGTACTTATCTTTCTCTTTTGCAATTTATTTCTGAAATGGTAAGAAAGGAACTTATTATGCTTGGTGCTGTTCAGTAGATACTTACGGGGTGCCTGCTGTTTGAAAAACAATGTGAGGGCATACATGGATAAATTAGAGCAGTTCTTTTCTTATAGAACATACACACCGCGGCCAGGAAGATCACCTGACTGAGGTAAAAGTCTCTGTGTGGACTATAGCAAATCAAGAACACTTGGCTTTCTAAAGAGTGCAGCTGCTGCTTCATTGTAATAAATTATTGGCATGTGGGTGGGATTCAGGGTCAGAGTTATTAGATCTGAATTTTCTTTTTTTTTTTTTTTTTTTTTTTTTGAGATGGAGTTTTGCTCTTTTTACCCAGGCTGGGGGGCAATGGCGTGATCTCGGCTCACCGCAACCTCCGCCTCCCGGGTTCAGGCAATTCTCCTGCCTCAGCCTCCTGAGTCGCTGGAATTACAGGCACGCGCCACCATGCCCAGCTAATTTTTTGTATTTTTAGTAGAGACGGGGTTTCACCATGTTGACCAGGATGGTCTCAATCTCTTGACCTCGTGATCCACCCGCCTCGGCCTCCCAAAGTGCTGGGATTACAGGCTTGAGCCACCGCGCCCGGCAGATCTGAATTTTCAAGAGAAGCTTGAAATCTAGAGTTTTGTGAAATAGTCTGTTTTTTCTTTTTTAAAAGTATTGTTCAGATTTTTAAGATACTGAATGGGAAGGCATTTTTTTTCTTTCATGTGATATAAGAGTCCACATTTATATAGTCCTCTTTCACCTCTATGCTGCATTACTGGTGACCTCTTTGAAAACATGTTGGGTTAGACAGTGCAGCAAATGGGAGTCCAGAGGGGAGGCTTGACATAAAGTCGGAAAGGAGCAGAGAACGGTGGCTCCTAAAGGATTCTCAGAAATAGACTTGCATCACTGTAAAATGGAAGTCGATTCAACCTGATTATTTTTTTATATTTCAGCACAATGTTTTCCTATATGAACTAGTTTAAATAATTAGTCTGGATAATCTGTTTTTTTCCCAAATTGTGCTAACATACGTAACATAAAATTTACCATTTTAACCGTTTTAAAGCATACAGTTGAGTGCCATCAAGTACATTCACATTGTTGTGCAATCACCACCACTATCCATTTCTAGAACTTTGCATCTTCCCAAACTAAAACGGTATCAGTTAAACACTGTTTACATAGTTAACAGTGTATATGATACACTATGTAGTTAAATCTGATCAATTTTTTTGGGTTTTTTTGCGGGGGGGTTATTTTGGGATGTAGTCTCACTCTGTAGCACAAGTTGGAGAGGTTGGGGTACAGTGGCAGTATCTTGGCTCACTTTCTACCTCCTGGGCTCAAGCGATTCTCCCACTTTGGCCTCCCAAGTAGCTGGGACTACAGGTGTGTGTCACCATGCCCAGCTAATTTTTGTATGCTTTGTAGAGATAGGGTCTCACCATGCTGCCTAGGATGGTCTTGAACTCCTGGGCTCAAGCGATCTTCTTGCTTCAGCCTCCCGAAGTGTTGGGATTGCAGGCATGAGCCACCATGCCCAGCCTAAACTCTTATCAGTTAAACATTTCCCATGCCCCTTCCCCCACAGCCTGTGGCAAAACCACCATTCTACTTTCTTTCTTTTTCTTTGAGACAGAGTCTGGCTCTGTCTCCCAGGCTGGAGTGCAATGGCACAATCTTGGCTCACTGCAACCTCTGCCTCCCAGGTTCAAGCAGTTCTCCTGCCTCAGCCTCCTGAGTAGCTGGGATGACAGGCACGTGACACTGCATCCAGCTAATTTTTGTATTTTTAGTAGAGTCGGTGTTTTACCATGTTGACCAGGCTGGTCTTAAACTCGATCTCAGGTGATCTGCCTGCCTCAGCCTCCCTAAGTGTTGGGATTATAGGCGTGAGCCACTGCTCCTGGCCTACCCTTCTACTTTCTATGAATTTGACTACTCCAGGAACCTAATATAAGTAGACCCATGCTTGTATGATTTGTTCTTTTGTGGCTGGCTTAGTTCATTTAGCATGATGTCTTCAAGCTTCCTCCATATCATAATGTGTCAGAATTTTATTCCTTTTTAAGGCTGAATAATATTCCATTACACGTATGTGTGTATATATGTATATTCCATGTATATATCACATTTTGTTTGTCCTCTCCCCTAATTTTCAGCTGCCTTCTTGCCTCTAGTTTTCCCCCTTTGAAACCATTTTGCATGATACAGCCACAGTAATCTTTCTGAAATGCAAATAACGTTATAGTTAAACATCTTCCTGACCCAGTTCTGCAGCCAAACTTTGCCACTATTTCCCAGTCAGACTGAGTTATTTTCATAATCAGTGTTGATGTTTTAGGCAGTGCTTTTTGGCAAGCATAAATAACTCCTAGACAGTTTTTTGAATGATTCCAAATAGTTCTTTATGAATTGATCCCAGTGCCATTTTACTTATTTTTGTGTTGTCTGTAGATATTTAATTGTTACTTTAATAGGTAAATACCAGGGATTGGCAAACTATGGACTGTGGGCCAAATCCAGCAGAAGAGAGTAATTGCAACTCAATAGGTCAAATTCTAAAATATTTACTCTCAGGTTTTTTACTGAAAAGGTTTTGGCATATACTCATCATTTAGTTTTGTTTTGGCTTGGCTAACATTCATCCTTTAGATTTCAATTAGTTAAAACTGAAAAGATTTTGGTTTTTTTTTTTTAAAGCCATGAAATTCTTGAAAAGTCCTATACCATAACCCAGCTTAAAAACAACAGAGGAGTGTAGTTGAAGAGCCAATCATGCCAGCTCCTCAGGCATGTCCACCTACATGTTGGAGCATGGTCATAAACTCAGTGGGGCCTCGTCTGAGATGTTTTCTCTTTTTGTCTGCTCCTTGTATTTGCTATGGGCTTTTTTAGTGCCTACCACCTACTATACTGAATTATTATTGCTTGTTTAGCCTTTTTGTCTTCCCAAGTAGACTGAGTGCCATGAGAGCAAGAGCCCTGCCTGACACAGAAGTTCTATAAATATGTGTTGAATGAATGAATGAGACCCTAGTTGAACACTGGTAATAAATCAGAACCACGCTCATAAAGGACCTAAGATGATTTGCTTCCTACTCTACTCCTTAGGAATACAGTCACAACATGCCTAAACTGAAGACCTTAAAGATTATCTAGACTTAATGCTCTCTAGTACAGTAGCCACTAGCCCCATGTGGCTTTTGAGTACTTGAGCTGCAGCTAGTTCAAATGGAGATGTGAAATACTGGGTTTCAAAGACTTGCAATCTAAAAGAACATAACATATCTCAGTATTTGTATTGATTATATGTTGAAATGATATTTTTAACATATTAAATTAAACCATTTAATTATTTTAACATGTTTCCTTTTTTTTTTTTCTCTCTGTCTCCCAGTTTGGAGTGCAATGTTGTGATCTTGGCTCACTACAACCTCTTCCCGGGTTCAAGTGATTCTCTTGCCTCAGCCTCCCAGGTAGCTGGGACTACAGGCATGCACCATCATGCACGGCTAATTTTTGTATTTTTTTAGTGGAGACATGTTGGCCAACATTTCTTTTCTTTTTTTTTTTTTTTTTTTGAAATGGAGATTCACTCTGTAGCCCAGGCTGGAGTACAGTGGTGTGATCTTGGCTCACTACAACCTCTGCCTCCCGAGCTCAAGTGATTCTCATGCCTCAGCCTTCCAAGTAGCTGGGACCACAGGTGTGTGTCACCACGCCCAGCTTATTTTTTGTATTTTAGTAGAGACGGGTTTCACCATGTTGCCCAGGGTGGTCTCTGCCCATCTGCCAAAGTGCTGGGATTACAGGTGTGAGCCACCACACCCAGCCCAACATTTCTTTTTTAATGTAACTATTAGGACATTTTAAATTACATACGCAATTTGCGTTATATTTTCTGTTGGATAGCACCATTCTAGACCATTGGCTCTCAAAATACTGCTGATGAGTTAGAATCACCTGGCAAATGTTTAAGATTATCGGACCCCACCTCAGATGTTTTCAAGTTAGACTCTCTGAAAATAGGGACCTGCCTCTGCGTTTTAATAAAGCTTCCCAGATGATTCTGTTGTCTCACATGGCCATTGAGAACCAACCAAGTGTCCTACCCCTCTTTTTATACAGAAGGAAACTGAGTTCTAAATAGCAAAGCAACGGTAAATATAGTCTTTTTTTCAGGATGCTGTCATAGTTTTCCCAGGTTAAAATTCAAACTCTAGCTCTTTCATAAGTGATGGCCATTTTTCCATTGTCTGAAACAGTGATTCTTGACTAAAGGTGGAATTGTGGCTGGCTTTATTTAGTCATTTCAGCTTTATAAAAACTGGTCATTTGGTGCTTTCCTAGGATATTGTGCCACTATAGTGGCTATATTTAGTGAGTTGTTGAAAATGTCTTTTTATTTGTTGAGGCTTATTAAAGGTGCATTGTGAGAATGAAATAATCATTATGATTTTAAACTTAATTACAGCAAAGTCCTGAATTGTCACCATGATTAGTATAGAATTTTCATCAGTGGCAGAAATAAAACTGACTTTTTCCTACATAATCTTAAGAGGCTTTACAAACTCTTCGTTGCGTTGTAAGTGTCTGGGGATAATTTATCCCAGGTTTTCCTTGAGGTTTCTTTCTTCACATATTTCAAGATGGCTAGAGCAATTAGCAGTTAGCTTTGGTAGACGTTAGCCCATGCTCCGAGGTTTATTTTTGATTCGCCTTAGAGTGGAATATGTTTCAGCAGGCACCTTTACTATTCAGCATTCCTTATTTGTTCAGAACTGTTGGGTAACGGACAAGCATGCAAATGTAAACATGTAGTCATGTGTAATACCCATCCATTTAATTCAAATCAGAGAGCTCATGATAGCCGAGGATTTATGAAATTTTTCAAGTGGAAGCATCAAGGGATGCTTTAGTCTAATGCCCTTCTATATCCTGGAAAGTGAAGGGAAAAGGTCTCACCCAAAAAAGTTGAATTCTGTCCTAGTGCTTTTGACTCCATTTTGGTGACTGAGGAAGTTGTGTTACTCTCTCCATGCTTTGGTTTCCTCAGCTGTAAAGTAGAGTGCTTGAAGAACACCGTGATTTTGGGATTGATTTTCCTTCTTTAGTGTGTCTGTTTTCTTATTAACCTCCCTCTTTTTCTCTTGAAGGGTCAGATGACTTGTCTGCAAAGCTGTGGGATGTGAGCACAGGGCAGTGCGTTTATGGCATCCAGACCCACACTTGTGCAGCGGTGAAGTTTGATGAACAGAAGCTTGTGACAGGCTCCTTTGACAACACTGTGGCTTGCTGGGAATGGAGTTCCGGAGCCAGGACCCAGCACTTTCGGGGGCACACGGGGGCGGGTGGGTTGCCCTTTTTCAAGGGTTTTTACAGTTACTAGCCTCATCCTTTTAAGCCACCAGCCAAGAATGTGAAATACTTTTTTATTTTTAATTTAACTTGCTTTTTTCAACCCTCTTTCTTAGTCACTGCAGTTATTTCCTTTAATCTAGTTACTCTTATTTAGAATATTTTACCCAGTTTTGCTTTTTCTTGCTTTCTCCTATGTACCCTTCTTGTGGGAGGGATAGTTCTCATTCTCTCTCTCTTTCTCTCTCTCTCATTCTCTCTCTCCCCACTCCTGTTTCATTTATATCCTATTGAACAGTCAGTTCCTTTGCCTTTATCAGATTCCATACCTCTAACTTAAGTAAATCCTACTTGTGTAAATTCCACTTTATTTGTAACATTAGGGCTGAAAATTATTTGGTGTGATGGTGGTTCCTAGATTGTGTGGTCTACACAGATTACATCCAGTTGGAGCTTGGTTGACAGTTGATTAAAACAAGCTACCACCCAGAGATAAGGTGAAAGGAACATACCTGAATGTTTCCTAATAAATGTATAGCAGCCTTATTTTTGCAAAAACTGGTCATTTGAATATAGCCTTGAGATTTGAGCTTCTCTCTGTGTTGCTTTTTTTTTTTTTTTTTTTTTTTTGGAGCTTTGTTTAGAAATTGAGCTATTTCCCAGCCTCTTATGCAGAAGCTCCCTTCTTCGTTTCCGCCGTTTACCCACTGTTTTAGCCTCTGAGATTCATAGTCTATAATATCAAACGTTACATTTATGAGCAGCCTTTCAGGACTCCCTTAACAGGTTGGGTCCCTCTGTTTCCCAGTAACTTGTATTGCTGTAGACAATATGAGTGCATGATATAAATATGATAAATAATCTTGCTTCCCCACCAGACTAAACTCCATAAGGACAGTGATCCTACCTGTCTTGTTCACCCATGTGACTTGAGTTCCTTGTACCATATCTGGTGCTTAGTGGTTCTTTGAAGTAAAACTAGCCATTATGCTAATAAAAACGCATATTTTTTGCTTCATTTTTTTTGTCCTATATACTCTTCTTCAGTCTTTGCTGCCTGCTACCACTTGTTTGTTGAGAAATTAATGTTTGAGAAATAATATTTGAAGGTGCATGTATGTATGGAAGTATATGTTAAACTTAATGTTATATTCCACAATGTTAATGACTTCCAGGTGATTTTATTCCTGATCAACTTTGAGAACCTCGCTCTAATACATTTTCTTAGTGTTGCCTAGACATTGCTGAGGTTTTTCTTAACTTTATGCCTTTACTATTCCTTCTGCCTGCAATATTCTTTTTTCTTTCCTTGATAAACTCTACTCATCCTTCAGGGCCCATCTCCAATATCGCCTCTTCCCTGAAGTCCTCCCTGATACCCCTGGGCAGAGTTAGTCATTCTCCTTGATGTTTCCCTAGCAAGAGGTAAACATTTATTTTTTCTGGGCTTCCTCCTCCACCCCCTACTTATACTGAGTTTCTTAAAGGAAGAATCAGTGTCTTCATCTCTGGGTCCCTAATGTTCCTTTAGAATTTGGCATACGTTTGAAAATAAATAATTGAGGACTCACTATACTGCACACACTGTTTTTGGCACTGGGGATATAGCTATGAAGAAATTCAGACACTGTTTTGAGTGAATGGCTTAATCTGACCTTTGAGATCCTTGTTTTTGTTTTATTTTTTCTGTCTTTACATTGGCTTTTCTTGAGTCTGGGTGCTGTTTTGCAGCTTCCATTCTTTACATTTGTCTTACTCTTATTGTGTATCAGAGTAGGACCATGTATGTTCTGTTTTTCTGCATAAATTAGATAAAGTATAGTGCAGCATCAGGCAGGCAGTCCTAAGAAGGAATGCCATTATCTCCAACACTTGTTTTGCGTCTCACTGTAGCTACCACATATAAAAGAGATTGTATTATTCCTGGGACTTTCCACCTTAGAATAATCTATAATAATAATTTTGAAATACTTCTATAAAATTGCTAGTTGAATAGCACCATTACAGTGTTTCTGGTTGGGAAATTATATAATTGGGCAGTGGGGAAAATAAACATTATTGAACTCTAAAAGAGCTCAGTGACAGAGACATGTTTTAACTTTGTGTATATTATATGCACTAGTGTTTAGTGTGGACTACAATGATGAACTGGATATCTTGGTGAGTGGCTCTGCAGACTTCACTGTGAAAGTATGGGCTTTATCTGCTGGGACGTGCCTGAACACACTCACCGGGCACACAGAATGGGTCACCAAGGTAGGAAGACTTAGAAGAAATCTCCTTCTCGTCGGGCTTTTTGAGGGAGAGGGTGAAGGATATTAGACGCTGCCTTTTAAGTGTTAGATGAGTCATAAGATGGAATTGATGTAACCACAAAGCATGATGGTATACGTCAGTGACCAGCAAGTAGAAGGCACTTCATAAATAGTTTAACAAATGCATGACTTATGGACATGGAAAGATGCCCACAATATAATTTAGGTGGATAAAGGGGGCAAATAAAACAGTTTACATAGGTTACATAATATGTAGAGTGTGATAATCGGTTTCTGGATGTGTTCATCAAAATGTTGAAGGTGGGTATTTCTCATGGGATTGTGGGTGCATTTTTACCTTTAGAATAAAAACATGTTTTTTAATCAGAAAAGCAATTTTCATTTTGAAAAAATAATGCTTACAAGAAGTAGGACAGAGAAAACTGCACAGGATCTTTAGCAAACTATTGTAACGTTTTCTAGTTTTTAAAACAAGATTGTTGTGAGGATCAAATGCAGTATTAATAATGGATATGCCATGCAGAAGCACTTTTCTTGAGTTTGCCATTCTATGAGGCGCTGAGGAAACAGGAGTAAGCAAAATAGACCCAAGCCCTACCCTGTGGATGATAGTCTAATAGGAGAAATAGTTTTATTAAACAATTTCACGGGCAAATATATCATTTCAAATTGTGTTAAATTTTATGAAGGAACAGTACAGTGTTCTATAAGAAAGTCTAAGGCCAGGCACAGCGGCTCATGTCTGTAATCCCAGCACTTTGGGAGGCTGAGGCAGGTGGATCACCTGAGGCCGGGAGTCCAAGACCAGCCTGGCCAACATGGTGAAACCCTGTCTCTACTATAAGTATAAAAATTAGTCAGGCATGATGGCAGGTAACTGTAATCCCAGCTACCCTGGAGGCTGAGGCAGGAAAATTACTTGAAACCTGGGAGGCAGAGGTTGCAGTGAGCCAAGATTGCACTACTGCACTCCACGTGAGATTCTGTTTCAAAAAAAAAAAAAAAAAAAAAAAAGCAGTCTAGGAAAGTAGTTCAGAGAAAGCTTTTTGAGAAGGGGGTTAAACATGAAGAATAAATAGGAGATAGCTGTGGAAAGAAAGATTGTTTCAGAGGGTACAGTATATGCACAAGCCCAGGAGTGGGAAAGAACTTGGAACATTTGATGACCTGGACTTAAGCCAGTGGAGCCATGCTGGGGAGATGGGCAGAGAGGTGGTCATCCTGTATCATCTGTAAGGCCACAGTAAGTGTGGTGGTTATCATCAGAAGTATTCTAGAAAGCAATCCACAAGTTCTGAGCAAGTGTCTGGTGCAATGTGTGTTTTAAGAAAATTAACTGCTGAATGAAGAATGGACTAGAGTTGGGCACAATCAGATACAGGGTGACCATTTGGCTTTGGCAGTAAATAGTCTAAGAAAGGATACCCACCCATAACTTAGATTTGGCTGGCAATAATGAAAAGAGCACCCATAAAGGATATATCTTTAAGGTAAAGCCACCTGGCCTTGCAGATTCATTGTGGGAAACTAACAAGAAGAAAGAATCAGAGGTGACTGGCGGGTTTTAGATTTGGTGGATGATTATATCTTTTTTTGAAATAGTTGGGGCTAAAGGGAGAGTAGTTTGTAAGACCATAATTATGTATTGGGCACATTATGTTTTTTTCTTTTTTTGTTGTTCATTTGTTGTTTTTATACAGACAGGGTCTCACTCTGTTGCCCAGGCTGGAGTGCAGTGGCATGATCATAGCTCTCTGCAACCTCGAATGCTGAGGTTTAAGTGATCCTCCCACCTCAGCCTCCTGAGTAGCTAGCACTACAGGCGTGTGCCACCACACCCAGCTAATTTTTTAAATTAAATTTTATTTTTTTGAGATGGTGTTTCATTCTTGTTCCCCAGGCTGGAGTATAATGGCACAATCTCGGCTCACTGCAATCTCCACCTCCCGGGTTCAAGTGATTCTCCTGCCTCAGCCTCCTGAGCAGCTGGGATTACAGGTGCCTGCCACCACTCCCAGTTAATTTTTTGCGTTTTTAGTAGAGACAGGGTTTACCGTGTTGGCCAGGCTGGTCTTGAATTTCTGACCTCAGGTGATCCACCTGCCTCAGCCCCCCAAAATGCTGGGATTAGAGGCGTGAGCCACCGCACCTGGCTGCTAATTGAAAAAAAAAAAAACTTAGGTTAACTTTTTACATAGAAAAGTTTTATAGTGTAAGGCAGTTTGGTGGTGTGGAAAACACAGTTGATTGGGGCTAGGACACAGATGGTGATGTCAGTCTATTCCAATTGAGTCTGCAATCCAGACTTCTGAACAAGTGAACCCTGCTTCCCTCTCACCTTATGCTGATTTATTACAAAAATAGTTAGAACCTAATGTTTACAGACTATCTCAAGTGCTAATGGAATGTTAGCTTTTACTATATATTACTACTCTAAATTTACATTGTTATAGTTTCTTTTCTGTAATTAAATGAGGGAAGGTAATAGGTGCTTGTCTCCTATTTTAAAAATCAGGAAACTGACAGAGTTTAATTGG
Source organism: Sapajus apella (assembly GCF_009761245.1). NCBI lineage: Eukaryota > Metazoa > Chordata > Mammalia > Primates > Cebidae > Sapajus > Sapajus apella. The sequence goes on along the minus strand of NW_022437016.1, from coordinate 6,037,100 downwards.
TCTTGCCCAAGGTTGCAAAGTCAGCATATGGCAGATTCTGGTCCCAAGTCCAGTGCTTTCTCCTTTATGATGCACATGCTTCTGAAAGCATATCATCTGCATCTACTTCAGTGCCTGTGGGCTTTTTTATTTTCTGTTCCTTTTATTAAGTTACATTTTACAATTTTTTTTGAGACAGAGTCTTGCTGTGTCGCAGGCGCTAGGCTAGAGTGCAATGGCGCAATCTCAGCTCACTGCAATCTCTGCCTCCTGGGTTCAAGCAATTCTCCTGCCTCATCCTCCCGAGTAGCTGGGACTACAGGCGCGTGCCACCACGCCCAGCTAATTTTTGTATTTTTTAGTAGAGTTGGGGTTTCACCATGTTGGCCAGGATAGTCTCAATCTCTTGACCTCATGATCTGCCCGCCTCAGCCTCCCAAAATGCTGGGATTACAGGCGTGAGCCACCATGCCTGGCCGGTTTTTAAAAATCAGTCCTAATGTTTGCTTCTAGACGACTGCTAAAATTAAATGCTGCCAACATTTAGACACCTTTTTTTTTAATAGTCTTGCTCTGTTGCCCAGGCTGGAGTACAGTGGCTCAATCATAGCTCACTGCATCCTCCAACTCATGGGCTCAAGCAATCCTCCCACCTCAGCCTTATGAGTCACTAGGATTATTGGCATTGAGCCACCTTACTTGGCTAACATTAGACCCTTAGATACTACTACTAACAGAAAATATGGTAGTAAAACTTTTAGTAGAGGTTAATTTGGTAATGGAGTTACAGATTAGCTATTCTAGCATATATTAAGCTCATTTTCATGTTTTAATTTAAAGACTAAAATCATTATAGGAACAGCATTAAATGGATCTTTCTCTAATATGGATGTTTATATTTGCAGGTAGTTTTGCAGAAATGCAAAGTCAAATCTCTCTTGCACAGTCCTGGAGACTACATCCTCTTAAGTGCAGACAAATATGAGATTAAGGTGACGTTTTTTTCTCCATTAATTTGCTTCATCAAAGAAAAACTGGAAACATAAGAAAATTAAAGTGGTATGGTAAAGGGTGAACATTCTAGGAAGAAGAATGGGAATGTCTTAGTCCAAGCCATTTTAAACCCACTGGAAAAAGGATTCACTAGCTCTGTGTTCTATGCAGTTTCTTAACTTGGATTTGTAAATGAAAAAGAAGTTCACATAAATTTATGTTCAGCTCATTCTTAATATCTTTTTTTTTTTTTTTGAGATGGAGTCTTGCTCTGTCACCCAGGCTAGGGTGCAGTGGCGCGATCTTGACTCACTACAACCTCCGCCTCCCCGGTTCAAGCGATTCTCCTGCCTCAGCTTCCTGAGTAGCTGATGCTGCAAGTGTCTGCCACCACACCTGGTCAATTTTTGTATTTTAATAGAGACGGGGTTTCGCCATATTGGCCAGGTTGGTCTCGAACTCCTGACCTCATGATCCGTCTGCCTTGGCCTTGCAAAGTGCTGGAATTACAGGCATGAGCCACTGCACCTGGCCCAGTCTTAATACTTTCTTACATATCTCCTACCCTCCTTAATTCTTACATCTAAACTATGGAAACATAAATACTCATTTATTATAATGGTTTGCAAACTTTACAAAGCACTCTCACATTCTTGTTGCGTCTTTTTTTCTTTTTTTTTTTTTTTTTTTTGAGATTGTTGCTCTTGTCACCCAGGCTGGAGTAATGGCATGATACCAGCTCACTGCAACCTCTCTCTCCTCGGTTCAAGAGAGTCTCCTGCCTCAGCCTTTCAAGTAGCTGGGATTATAGGCATGTGCTACCACGCCTGGCTGATTTTTGTATTTTTGGTAGAGATGGGGTTTCACCATATGGTCAAGCTGGTCTCGAACTCCTGACCTCAGGTGACCCACCTGCCTCAGCCTCCCAAAAGTGCTGGGATTACAGGCGTGAGCCACCGCACCAGACCCATTATTGCATGTTTTAAACTGTCCCATGTGATAGGTATTATCTTTATTGCAAGAACTGGGGTTAAGAGAAATAATTTACCCAAGATTGCACAGGAGAATTAAGACTTGAACCTGTGATTCTTGGCTATAAAACCTGTGGTCTTCCCAATATACTTCGCTTTCTATCTGACTTCAGCATATGCAGACCATTGTAAGGACAAGCTTTTCTGTAGTAATGTGATCTCTCATCTTTCCTCATTTTCTTTTTTCTGTAGATTTGGCCAATTGGGAGAGAAATCAACTGCAAGTGCTTAAAGACATTGTCTGTCTCTGAGGATAGAAGTATTTGCTTGCAGCCAAGACTTCATTTTGATGGCAAATACATTGTCTGTAGTTCAGCACTCGGCCTCTACCAATGGGACTTTGCCAGTTACGATATTCTCAGGTAATGTGTCTTCGACCTCATTCTTTACCTTTGAAAGTCTGCTGCAGTTCAGTAGTAAAGACAAGACTAAATGTTTGGATGTACCAGCCTGTAGCTTGTTTTTAGCAAATGTTTACTACATCACTTGTAAACAGGGTTATATATACTGAACATCTCACACAGGAAAAATATTTTAGAGGAAGTAAGCAAATGAAAAAGAGTTACATACTGGAATGTCCCCTGCTTGGCTTGGATGAAAAGATCTTAAAGATCTCCTTCAGTTCTAATATTTTAAGTTCTACTTCATATTCAGTTGAAATTATGAATTGTTTTACAAACTTGATAAACTTCAGTGGTATCTAGGGATCAAATGACCTTATGTTGACTAGTAAAAAGAGATACTTAGAGAAAAATATAACTTGCAGGGTTTCTCTCCAAAGAAATAATAAGAAGCAGCAGTCCATAAAATTTTGGGATTCACTGTATACTATAGAATCCTCTTGGAGATTGACAGTATCTATTAGCATGTTTGAGGCTGATGGAAGCCAGTGTGCCATGTGGTAATTAAGAGAACTTTGGTGATAAACAAGCCTCGGTTTAAGACGTGGTGCCATCTCTTACGGGCTGTGTGATGTTGTGTAAGTTTTTAAACTAATCTATAGCTCAATGTCATCATCTATAAAGTGACTGTTAAATGCTGGAGTGCAGTGGCACAATCTGGCACCACCTGGCAGATCTTGATTAATAATAAGTCTGAGAGGCCCTGTATAAAGAAACCTGTTTGAATTTGTTTGACCCTGTCGTGCATACACCTATTATTAATAACAACTCACAAAGCTAGCATTCCATAGCATGGTTCAGGAAATGCTGACTTGGAGGAGTACAGAAAATTGAACATTCTCTTCATTGTTTTAATGCATGACTATTTGAGGTCAGCTTGTGTGGGGCCTGATTACAGTAACCACAAACTTTGGTGGGCCTCATCTGTCTGGTCACAAAGTTACAACCCCATTTTTGTCTTCCTGGAGTCAGACCAACATTTCTAACCATTTAGGTTTCAGAGCTGTCAGAATTAGTAATAGAAATGATTGATATTTATGCTTTGAGCAAAAAGACTGAAACCATTCCATTTCCCAAGCCTTTGCTCTTGTGGCTGGGGGAACTGAGCTGAGACAGGATAAGGGCCTTGCCCAGCATTCTACCTCTCACCCATCATATTCCAACATTTCTCCATCCATGCATGGCTGGATTATCCAATAGGCATATATACTTATGGTACTAGAAAGCTAGGGACACCGAAAACGGGAAAAGAAAGTTTTGAAAGAATGTGATATTTTGCAAAGCAAAATATTCAATTACTATGGGAAAATGACGTCTTTTATAGTTTAATATTGTTTTTATTTTGAATTAAAATTTTAGGAGGGAAGGTGCCAAGGCAAGGTGGGATGTCATAGTTATTTTAATGCTTAGTGTCTCTAAAGGTTTTAATTTGGTCCCACATCTGCTTTCTCGTGTATGCTTCTGACTCAGAGTAGCATATAGATATCCTAGAGTCCTAGATGAAAGTTCTGTTAGTTTTTAGTGTTTGAATAATAGCTTTAAGTAATAAACCTGTAAGATTGTTTGCTGGTGAGAATTGCCAGATTCAGATTTTTCTCTGAAAAGAGTCTGTCTTGTGTTTGCTCTTTTCCTTCCAAACACAAATAAACCAACCTCTTTTGAAACCAACTACAAATCCTCTGGCCTCAATTGCTAGGACCAGGCAGGGCTACTTAGCTTTGAAGCTAATTGAAAAGAAGCAAAGCAGATAACAGCATGTTACTCAATAAGTCCGAGATATGATGTGGCTCGCTTGAGTTAGGTTATTTCTACAACATGTAAGGTTACTTAGGTTCAAGGACCCAGACTCTGCACAGCAGGGATGTCTGTTTACAGTTCTAAAGTGATCAAAATGAAAGCCACAAACCTGTCAAGACTTTGTGCTCTATTCTGCAACATATTTGTGTTTCAGTCTTTGGAATCAGCTGATCTCCACAGATCTTAAGCCCTGTCCCTGTAGCCATCTTTTTTTTGTGTTTCTGTTTATACCCTGCTTTACATTGATGATGTGGGACCTACCAGACTTTCTAGCTGTTTTTCCTAGCCTCCTTTATTTTTATTTTTATTTTTATTTTTTTGAGATGGAGTTTCGCTCTTGTTACCCAGGCTGGAGTGCAATGGCGCGATCTCGGCTCACCGCAACCTCCGCCTCCTGGGTTCAGGCAATTCTCCTGCCTCAGCCTCCTGAGTAGCTGGGATTACAGGCACACGCCACCATGCCCAGCTAATTTTTTGTAATTTTAGTAGAGACGGGGTTTCACCATGTTGACCAGGATGGTCTCGATCTCTTGACCTCGTGATCCACCCACCTCGGCCTCCCAAAGTGCTGGGATTACAGGCTTGAGCCACCGCGCCCGGCCCACCTCCTTTATTTTAATTTAAATTAAATTTAATTTTTTTTGAGACAGAGTCTTACTCTGTCACCCAAGCTGGAGGGCAGTGGTGTGATATCAGTTCACTGTAACCTCCACCTCCTGGGTTCAAGCAATTCTGTCTCAGCCTCCCGAGCAGCTGGAATTACAGGTACCTGCCACAATGCCCAGCTAATTTTTTGTATTTTTAGTAGAGATGAGGTTTCATCCTGCTGGCCAGGCTGTTCTCAAACTCCTGACCTCAAGTGATCCGCCTGCCTTGGCCTCCCAAAATGCTGGGATTACTGGCATGAGCCACTGCGCTGGGCTTCCTAGCCTCCTTTAGATTTCCTTTCTAGGAATTTGCATTTGCCTCTGTTCATTTCACTACTACTTTATTCTTTAGATATTTATTGAGCACCTACCTTTGTGTCAGGCATTTTGGCATGCATTGGGAAGCAACAGAAGTACTTACCAAAGTACTGATTAGCAGGAGCTTCTGTAATCCCAATTACTTGGGAGGCTGAGGCAGGAGAATCATTTGAACCTGGGACCAGAGGTTGCAGTGAGCTGAGATCGCACCACTGCACTCTAGCTTGAGCGACAGAGTGAGACCCTGTCTCAAAACCAAAAAAAAAAGACTTTCATCAAATACCACCTTTCCCTTTTATGCCAATAATATATAATGACTGAAGCCCTCCACCCCAGCTTTTTTACAAGTGGGCTGACCTTTTTCTCATGTTTACTTTTTATCAAAAACATTTAACTAAAATTTGCTTAAATTTTATATTGGTTTTAAATGGGCCCAGGAAAGATTACAGTAGCATAAACAGAAGCACAGTTGCCTTCTTTCACAGTCCCTAACTCTCATCCTTGTAGGGTCATCAAGACTCCTGAGATAGCAAACTTGGCCTTGCTTGGCTTTGGAGATATCTTTGCCCTGCTGTTTGACAACCGCTACTTGTACATCATGGACTTGCGGACAGAGAGCCTGATTAGTCGCTGGCCTCTGCCAGAGTACAGGAAATCAAAGAGAGGCTCAAGCTTCCTGGCAGGCGAAGCATCCTGGCTGAATGGACTGGATGGGCACAATGACACGGGCTTGGTCTTTGCCACCAGCATGCCTGACCACAGTATTCACTTGGTGTTGTGGAAGGAGCACGGCTGACACCATGAGCCACCACCGCTGACTGACTTTGGGTGCCAGGGCTGCGGGTTTTGGGTGCAACCTCTGGGGCAGCCGACTGCATGAACCAAAGTTCTCACCTAATGGTATCATCACGCAGTGCACAATCATTTATCTCTGTTTGCCAGGGGCCAGGGCTGGGGTGGGGGAGGGCTTGTTTTATTGACATACAATGCAGCATGCTAATGGGGTACACCATTGACTTCATTTGTACTTAGTTATGTTGGTCAGTGTAAGAGGATGCATTTTGAGTTCATCTTTTTTGAGTGGAGTATTGGTTTTAAGGTTTTAAGTAAAGAAAGCTAAATGATTCATTAATCTGCTAATTGGTTGCCTGTGAAATCACATTGTCTGTTATTAAAGCTTTTTGCCTTTTTTTTCTTTTGAAGTTGAAGCAAAGGTGCTATGATGTTGTTACAGCAACTTTTCTCACATGGGGCTTAGCTTTTATAAGAGCCAGTGTTAAAACTTCCACCAAATACCAGTTCATAAACTTCCACCAAATACCAGTTCTAAAGTCTGTCTTCCAGTGCAAATCCAATTCTATAAATTGATTGTCAGCAACTCATTCTAAACCTTAGATCTTGGCAGAGTCAAGGTTGGCCATGTTTAAGATGTGAGAGAGTTCTGTAGTTTTTGTTTCCATGTCAGGGAAGCTAGTCCAACAGCCTGGATAACTGCACAATGGTGCCCTGGTATAGCAGAAAGAGCACTGAGCTGGAAGATTTAGAGACCCACCCTGTTACCCAGGAACTCTGTAACCTCTCTGGGTCCCAGCTTTCTTGTTTGTACAGCCAGATATTAAGCTCAGTGATTTGTAAGATTCTTTCTGGTCTTCCATCTACTGAAATGTGCAAAGGTTGATAATGCGTTTTTGTCTGATCTCTGATTCATGGTTTCCATTTAGGTTGGAGATAATATTTAAATGAAATTACTGATACCAAGTTTTCTATAAGAACATCAATGATATGAAAATGATGAGGAAGAGGGAAATGTACCTGATTCCACTTAGACAGTTAAGTAATTGGTTGAAGAAATGCTGATAGAAGTCATGGTTTAAGGAGAAACAGTGTGCTACATTAGAAGGATTCCTGAACCCAACTTAACTTCCTCCTTTACCTCTAACTTAATCTGCGGCCTTAGGCCGGTTAACTTTCTCTTCTAAGACCATCATTTTCTTCCTCTTTTAAATGAGGGAATTGTCCTAGATTAGGGTTCACAAATTCAGTTGTCTAAGGGAGCCACACAGGTAACATAAATGAGTAAAATGTTCTGGGAAGGATTGTGCTGTCCTCTGGAAAGTTTATCTAATAGGGCAGTTAGTTATTCAACTCTGTTTTATCGTTAAGAGAAACAAGCCAGGTATTGGCTGGTCTTCAGATTGTTTCAGGAGGAGCTAGAAAGCCAGATTTTTATTTGAAATCCTGGATATTTAAAATATAACAACTGATTAAAGATAATTTAACATAAGGTGGGCCAAATAAAACGTGTCCCTGGGCTGCCAGTGTGTGTCCTCCTCCCTCTCTACAGTTAGGTAATTTTGTGGTTCAGCAGTGGAAATGTTTGTTAGTGGTCACAATCAGGGAGAGAGTAGGGGAAGCAAGCAGTAGAAAAATCTCAGCCATTCTTTAGCTCTCCGCTTGTATTTCAGGGGTGCTGGGGAGGGACGTATTTCATTCACAGACCAACAGGAAGGTAGTTAGAAGATGAACATGCGAATTGGAACCTCAGTGAAAGCTTATGTCTGGGAACATGAGTTATTCCTTCTTGCTGACTCTAGTTTAAAGCATATCCATTTTACAGGTGGGAAAAAGGGTTGCCAGCAGAGCTGAGAATGATGTAAGCTCTAGAGTGGGGACCTATCTCTTCCAGAATCTGCATTAGCATAAAGCCAGACTGTGGACCTCTGGGTGCTGTGAAGTTAATAGAAATTAATGACGAATTTCAAGGAAAGGTATCATTAATATCCATGTTGACACTTTGTGGGGTTTAAGCAAAAGAAGAATATCTTTCTCTATCCCACGAAATCTGAGTTTAATCCATCTCGCATTGAGTTCTGTACATGAGCTCTGCTTAGTCCTTCTAGAAATAGAACTGGAATCACAACTGAATCTATTTTCAGAAGCCCCAGGACACTATGGGCAATAATGAGGGTAAATGACTTTTTACTTTGTAATCAAGCCTGAACAGGTAACTGAGATTACTGATACAATGCCTGTCTCCACCCCACCTCACTTTTTAAGATCTATCCAATAGCTTACTTGCGGGAAAAGTTTTATAAAACTAACTTGAAGCTTGTCTGATATGTTCTATTTCAGTTTTTAGTGGTGAATACAGAAGTCATCAAGGTGGTACTTGATGTCTCTGGAATTTTTTTTTCCCCCAGGCAGTCTTGCTCTGTCATCCAGGCTGGAGTGCAGTGGCATGATCATGCAGCTGGATTTTGACAGCAGTTCTTCAGGCAGTAATTGGAGTCCTAATGTCAAGTCTTCCCCACAGAGGCCTTTATTTGGCCTGAGATTTTATTTAAATGCTGTATACATGCTGGATTTATTCACACTATTGCCAGTTTTTATAAAAATGGTAAACTAACTCATCCTTTTTGCAAAAGAAAGCAAAATGGGAGGTCAGAGTAAGAAGTGGGTAGGGAATAACTAAAGCTATTCCTTACTCTCCTTTCATTGCGTTTGAGAGCTCTCTCATGCACACAGTGACCTTTGGCATCCTTAGTGCATAAGTGAGGGAATTGCCTTTCCCTCTTTTGTGAATATTCTCATTTCGGAAAAATTCTGTCATGAGAATGTAAGCCCCCTGGATACTTACAAGGATCGGATTTCTTGGGTGACACTGTGGTGTGGAAGCACAGGGCTTCTCTCAGGCTCATAAAGGCTACCATAACTTCAGGCCTCATGATGTGGACAGGGATCCAGGAGAGCTGAGTGGATGTGTGAAGTTTCTAGTAGATTTTGTCATCGTTCCAAAGGAATGGTTTCCTCCCGCTCCATTATTTGAAGTAATCCACATTGCCAAATCTGACTCTAACCTGACATTTTAGACCTGTTGGAGAAATAGGAAGAAAACCCTTCCAAGGACTGGACTTGGAAGAAGTTCTGCAGGAAGTGCATGCAGTTGGATAGCTGCTCATGAGTGAAACGTGGGGAACATTGCTATTAAATTGTAAGGTTTGCAATTTTTCATAGTTTAAAAATCACTCTGTTCTGGCTGCTGAAAGCACTTGGTGAAGTTTGAGGATTATATAATCATTCTAGTATTTGTTCATAGGAAAGTGATTACTGCCCTCCATTTGTAAAACAAAGGAAATACTTTTGGAAACTATTTATTTTAGACATGAAGAAATTGTTTCTATTAGGTTAGGCATTTTGATCTGACAGAATCAGCATAGGATAGTGGATCCTGGCTTTACACATTTCTTTGACCAAACACAGCTGGCAACTTGAGGTCGTTTCTGTGTGGCTTCCAGGTTGCCTGGAGGTCAATCCTACCAACATTGCTTTTCTTTTTTTGAGACGAGTCTTACTCTGTCGCCAGCCTGTAGTGCAGTGGCACAATCTCGGCTCACTGCAAACTCCGCCTCTAGAGTTCAAGCGATTCTCCTGCCTCAGGCTCCCAAGTAGTTGGGACTACAGGTGTGCGTCACCATGCCCAGCTAATTTTTGTATTTTTAGTAGAGACGGAGGTTCACCATGTTGGCCAGGATGGTCTTGATCTCTTGACCTCGTGATCTGCCTGCCTCGGCCTCCCAAAGTGCTGGGATTACAGGCGTGAGAAACCGCGCCTGGCCCCAACATCACTTTTATAGCTTCCTGTGCCTCCTCCTCTGTCTGGGCCTTGGTGTCTGAAGCCACTTGCCTTTCTCTGTAGGGAAGCAAGCAGAATCAGATTGCTACTCATGATGCAGTCTTGGCAGGGCATACTGTTACCTCTGCCTTTGGACACAGTTGTCAGGTTAGGGGAGAAGCCCTGTAGGTCTGTCTCCTTGACACAGCCTTCCTACCTGGTTATGCTGGTGCTTTTGCTTGGTTTAAGACAACTAAGGCACTCTTGAGAATTATGCAGTCTTCAGAGTGTCTGATGAAAAGAACACATTCGCTTTTTTTTGGCAAAATGCCCATTAGCCATCTTTGGCAGTGTCTCTTATCAAAGGTTCCCCCTGTGCCTCCTCTAGGAAAGTGAAAGTTTTTCAGAATAAATCCTCAAATGGATTCCTGAGTAGTGTTTGCACCATTCCCATCAGCCTAATCACACTGAATGGTCATGCTCAGTGCAGAAAGCTGTTTAGCTGTGAGGATGTGTCAGTGTTTCCAGTCTTTCCTAGAACAGTTCAGTTGTTTAAATTTAGTAATTCAATCCTGACCAGTGTAGACCCACTTAATGTAGCCTAAAGAATTCAGCTGCTTTTGCTCTTCATAAATATACCCAAGTAAATATGTGTTTTTAATATTCAGCCCTGGAAAATTACTAATTCAGATGATAAAAGCTCATAATGTTTTGGTGTCTTTGTACTCAGATTGTGAACAGGCATATTTTACTGATTTAGACTTAGTATACTTGATGAGAATGCTCAGGTTGAAAAGATAGTTCTGTCACCAATCCAACATCTGTAGCAATGTGGGAAAAGTAATCAACTCATGTTTCACTAATTTGATGTATGTTGTGATTTAGAGGAAGTGAGATAAAGTTTATATTTGAACTGTGTGGGGTAGGGGGAAGAAGGGATTGCTTAAGCAAATAGTAGAGTGATTGTGGAACAAGATGTCTCTAAGATGTGAAGTTATTTTCTTGCATCATAGAAGCACTCTTTTTACCAGTGAGTGATTGTGCTAACTATAAATCATTTACATCTGTACATTAAAGCAGATTCCCTCAATTAGGCGAATTTGGTTAGCCAAGCCCAAGTTGTTGTTTGTACTTGAAAGTAATAAAGCTGCATTTCCTTAAAAGTATATTCTGTAGTTAAGACTTTGTTTTGCTTTTCCCCCCGACCACTTCAGACATTTTACCCAACCAATTCAGGAACTTTTCAAAAGTCAGTGTGTTTTAGAAATGGAACAACCCTTGAGTGATCTAAGTGGCTCTGTTCTTTTACTGTTTCTGCATCTTCTAGAAAGTAAACTCAATATAACCATTTCTGAAGGTGATCCAAGAAGCAAATCAATAAACTTAAAATGCAAGGAAATAATTTTGTTGAATTTCATGAATACTTGCAAATGAGGGAGTGAGGTGGGTAAAAGTCCCATTTTGCAGATTCCAGACCTTGGAATTGTCTTCCTCTCTTTTGCCCAAAGATGTGTCTATTCAACACATCATTGCATGAGTTCCTTCTTCCTAACTTAAACTTACAGTGCTTCTTGTCATTTGTTTACCATGGCCCTGCACCTTTGATCCTCTGACAGCGTCACTAAGGGCAGATTGTCATTTCTGTTTTACAGATGAGAAAGCTGTGGCTTGGTAAAGTGATTCATTGCTTAGAGGAGTTATAGTAAGTGGTGAGGCTGAAGCCCTGATTTTCATCCCCCACAGACCTGGCTTTTTTCCGTTTTCCTGTTTCCTTGTCTATTCTTTGTGTATTTTGAGTCTCTTCTAACCCGGACTCTTGCCTTCTCCCTTCACCAGCTGTGTGCAGCATTTAACCTGTCTTATCCTCTGCTTCCAGGGAGTCTCCCAACCACTTCTTTGAGCACTTGCTCTTGTTCAACTTTGGTAACTCCCTGTTACCAACAGGGCACATCTAGATTCCTTAACTTAATGGAGCCCTAGATAATCTCTTCGAGCAAACAGTTCTTGCTTTTCTATTTATTCCCACCCTTGCACTTCGGGTGTTACTCTCCCATCCTCATGGAAACTTCTTCATGTTCCTTTCCACCAGTGCCAGGGCCAGGCTTTAGATCCCATTGACCTCCCACTATCTTTAAAGCCTCTGCTGACCACTATACCACACTCCAGCCTCACTGGGAATTTTGGCCTAAGGTTGGTGGTGCAGTTCATTTAGCAATAAATACCATTATACCTTTTGCAGTAGACAAACTATTAACTTTCATCCTTGATTCTCAATTTTCTTTCAGAATACAGTTGAATAACTTGTTTCCCCAGCAACATTGTAAGATTGAGAGTAGGAAGTCAGTGAGATTTTAATAAATTCCATGGATTGTCTTTACAGTGATCGAAACTTGGAAGAAAAATAACTTCCAGAGCATCTAAAATTGAAAATAAAAGAAGCAAAATGAAAGATCAATTCCACACAGCTCTTCCTCTCTTAGACTTCCTTCTTCTGCCGTATTCTATAAACATCCCAAGTGTTCTGAGTACATTTGGACAGAATATTTAATGATCACACTGTGATTAGACACGAGTATCCTTGCCAGTGGGATGTTCCTGTCCTTTGCATTTTAATCACATGTTCTGTGCTCTCTGTGGTAAAGATAATCTAAGAGTAATAAACATTTATGGAGAAAATTACCCAGAGCTCCTTTATGATTTTTAATACTACTCTCTTCTAATCCTTATGCATATATGTATAGGTTTATGTGCAAATCATTGTTTTGTAATATGCTATCAAAAATGTGCTCTAGGTCTTTACAACTACCATAATATTTTGTAATTTTCCTTTGTTACTGTAATTTGCTAAACCATTTCTGTTTTGTTAGATAATTTGGTAGTTTCCAGTTCTTCATTTTAGAAAATAATACAGAGAACTTCTTTGTGCATATTTCCTTAGAACAAGTTCCAGTTGAAGACTTAATTGCAAAAGCAATGGAAATGTTTCCCAATGTCTTCTGTTACAGGTACAGAAGTGTGCACAAAACACAGTTTTGTCAAATAGTTATGAAGTGAACACTTGTCTAACCCAAGTCAAGAAAGAACATTTCTAAATGTGTTTGCCAATTTAATAGCTATAAAGGAAGTATCTCAAGGTTGCTTTAACTGACATTTCTTTAACACATGACAACGTTTTTATGGGGGGGAACTAGAAAATGACATATTTTTATGTGTGCTTATTTGTATCTCTTGAATTCTGTCTGCACCTTTTCCCCATTTATTTTTCTTACACTTTCAAATACTTGTGAAAACATTGGTTGAGATGAATTATGGTTATAAATAAAATTTCACTAATCTAGTTATCACTGATTTAGAAATAATAGTTCAACCCAAGGCATGCGTTGAAGTGTTCTTTCATTACACAAAAAGAATTTGTGTCAAGTAAAATATACACAAAATATGTACATCTCTTTACATATTATTGGTTTATATGATACGTCACAAAAAGTAGGTCTAGCAAGACTCAGTACCAAAGATTAGAGCTAGTCAGCAATACTAGGACATGAGTCAAAAGGTTTTTCCCCCAAATTAACTATAATATGTATTGAAGTTTCAAATGAGGAATTCATTTTGGAAAGCAACTAAGCACCGATTCTAAGAACGTAATAATCCTGGTGTTTTCTTTTTACTCATTAATGCAGACGTGGGGGTGTCAGATGTGCTTTTATATCTCCAGCCTCTGTTAAGTTCAGAGAGGAAATTTTCCATCTGAAAGTTTTCATAGGATAGCAAACACATTCCTGAGATTGTTAGTTCAGCAGATTTAGCCATGTAAGGCAGCTCTTGTGCTAGTTGATCATTCAAGCTTTAAGGGCACAAGGCTTAAACTCTATTTGACAGAACAGAAACACAAATGAACACTTAGGAAGTCTGTGTGTTGGAAAAAATGGAGAAGTTGAAGTAATAGAGTTATTTTTTTCGTTTTCCTTTTTCTCCCTTACCCAACTCTGTCTTGAGAACAAGAATCATGTCTCATTCTTCTCTGTGCTCATATCACCTAGAACTACAAAGTAAACTGGAGGAAGGAAGGAAGGGAGAGATGGATGGATGGATGGGTGAATGGGCCTTGGGTTGGTCTACGTTGACTTTCTGTTTCAGAGTTCACAAAATGTACTTTCCTTCCAGCATAACAGCATCACCTGGGAACTTGTTAGAAATGCTAATTATCAGGCCACACCCAGACCTAATGAATCAAACTTTGGGGCTGGAGGCTCACAGGTGTTTGTGATGCCCATCAAGGTTGAGAACCCCGGCTTTTATCTAGCCTGTTCTGCCACCTAGTGAAAATTTTGGGAGTTGCATCTGGTAATGAGAGTCAGATTCTGTTGCATTGAAGACATTTAATTATACCAAGGACTTTCTTGTATTTAAGGTTACTGCACATTTTCAATGTGCTTTTTTTTTTTTTTTTTTTTTTTAATTTTCAGTCGGAATTTTGTTCTTGTCGCCCAGGTTGGAGTGCAGTGGCATGACCTCTGCCTCCCGGATTCAAGCAATTCTCCTGGCTTAGCCTCCCAGGTAGCTGGGATTATAGGCGTGCGCCACATGCCCAGCTAATTTTTGTTTTTAGTAGAGATGGGGTTTCACCATGTTGGCCAGGCTGGTCTCAAACTCCTGACCTCAGGTGATCCGCCCACCTCAGCCTCCCAAAGTGCTGGGATTATAGGAGTGAGCCACCACACCCAGCCTGAGTATGTTCTAATACTGTACTTGCCTTCTTCATTTCCAGTTATTCTAGGGCCTGCCATGTTAAGACATCAGCAGGCAGCAAAAGAAAATGTCCACAGAGTAGTAAATAATCCACAGAATGGGAGAAAATATTTGCAAACTATGTATTTGACAAAGGTCCAAAATCCAGCATCTATAAGGATCCTAAGCAAATTTACAAGTAAACACACACACACACACACACACACACACACACACACACACACACACATATTAAAAGGTGGGCAAAGGACATGAACAGACATTTTTCAAAAGATGACAAAACTGTGGCCAAAAAAAGCATATTTTTAAAAAGCTCAATATCACTAGAGAAATGCAAATCAAAACCACAGTAAGATACCATCTTATACCAGTCAGAATAGCTATTACTAAAAAGCCAAAAAATAACATGGCCATGTGCAGTGACTCAGGCCTGTAATCTCAGCACTTTAGGAGCCTGAAGCTGGTGAATTGTTTGAGCCCATGAGTTTGAGACCAGCCTGGGTAACATGGTGAGACCCTGTCTCAACAGAAAATACAAAAATTAGCCGGGTGTGGTGGCATGCATCCATAGTCCCAGCCATTTGGGAGGTTAAGATGGGAGAATTGCTTGAGCCAGGAAGGCAGAGCTGAGCTGCGATTATGCCACTGCACTGCAGCCTGGGTGACAGAGCAAGACTCTGTATAAAAAAAAAAAAAAAGTTGGAGAGGTGGAGAAAAGGGAATGCATATATACTGTTGGTGGGAGTGTAAATTAGTTCAATCATTGTGGAAAGCAGTGTTGTGATTCCTCAAAGAGCTTAAATACCAGAACCGCCATTCAACTCAGCAGTCCCACTACTGGGTGTATGCCCAAAGGAATATAAATCGTTCTACCATAAAGATACATCCATGTCTGCTGGGCATAGTGGCTCATGCTTGTATTGCCAGCATTTTGGGAGGCTGAGGCAGATGGATCACCTGAAGTCAGGAGTTCGAGACCAGCCTGGCCAATATGGGGAACCCCATCTCTACTAAAAATACAAAAATTAGCTGAGTATGGTAGCTCGCACCTGTAGCCCCAGCTACTCGGGAGGCTGAGACAGGAAAGTCGCTTGAACCTGGGAGGCAGAGGTTGCAGTAAGCCGAGATCAGGCCACTGCAGAGACAGAGCAAGACTCTTTTTTTTTTTTTTTTTTTTTTTTGAGACAGAGTCTCAACTGTTGCCTGGGCTGGTGTGCAATGGTGAGATCTCGGCTCACTGCAACCTCTGCCTCCTGGGTTCACACGATTCTCCTGCCTCAGCCTGCTGAGTAGCTAGGATTACAGGCACACACCATCACACCCAGCTAATTTTTTATATATTTAATTGAGACAGGGTTTCACTATATTGGCCAGACTGGTCTTGAACTCCTGACCTCATGATCCGCCCATCTCAGCCTCCCAAAGTGCTGGGATTACAGGCGTGAGCCACTGTGCCCAGCCAAGATAAATAAATATTAAATATTTTCTATTTGCTTTTTTGTGTGTGTGTTTTCTAAGTTTCCTACAATGAGCATGAGTCATTTTTAAGATAATTAAGTTTTTTAGTTACACAATACAGCTGCAGGCATCTTTTAGCTCAAACTCCCTCTTTTAGGAAACATTTAAGTGCCTACTCTGTATCAGGTGTTGTGCTGGGGGCTAACACAAATTGTGTATGGTCACTGTTTCTGGGAGCTCAGGTTCTCTGAGATAGCACACACACAAAACCCAAGAGGTGTAATGAAGAAAGCACAAACAAGAGAGAGAGTCTATTAGAAGTGATAACCAAGGTTCCATAGAGGAAGTAACTCTCCAGGAGTTTTGTAAGCTAGTAGTAGGATTCTAGATACAGATTTTCCGTAAAATGCTAGTCTTTGTCTGCTGGCTTTAGGTTGCTCACAAACCTAGATGTATGGTTAGTGGAACTGTATCACTTATTGGGTCTTTATCGGATATAGGAACATATGAGACACTGCTAGAACTTGAAGGCAACAATCATTAAACAACTGAAATTCAACACAAAATTTGAATTTTGAGCAGGTTGGTGGTGGTGCCAGCCTGGGTTTTTAATCTCTCCAAATTCCCCTAAAAAACAGTCACTAAATAGCAAAACCAAAGGCCCAGACAGTACTTTAACAAAGCTAGGTACAAGGTAACTTCATGAGCCCCAAAATAACAGTGGATGAGGCAAACTACTGCCACAAGAACGTTTTTGTAAGAGGGAAGGAAGAAAGAGAGATAGTACATGATGAGGCCTGAGAACAGAAGAATCCAAAATAGGCAACAGGTGATCACTGGAGAGTTGGGCTGCCCATCCGAAAATGTCAGCTGAAGCTGGGAGAGGCTCTGTCCTCTCCAACAGTGGATAAGAGCAGGGACCTAAGGTAAGAACACCTAAAAGGGCTGGAGCACTGTAGCCCTTATAAACAATTGAGGCTGATCGGCTCTCTCTTTTTTTTTCCCCCATTTATTTATTTTATTGCATTTTAGGTTTTGGGGTACATGTGAAGAACATGCAAGATTGTTGCATAGGTACACACATGGCAGTGTGATTTGCTGCCTTCCTCCCCATCACCTACATCTGGCATCTCTCCCCTTGCTATCTCTCCCCAGCTCCCTACCCCCCACCGTCCCTCCCCTATTTCCCCCCAACTGACCCCAGTGTGTAGTGCTCCCCATCCTGTGTCCATGTTTTCTCATTGTTCAACACCCACCTATGAATGAGAACATGCGGTGCTTGATCTTCTGCTCTTCTGTCAGTTTGCTGAGAATGATGGTTTCCAGGTTCATCCATGTCCCTACAAAGGACCCAAACTCATCGTTTTTGATGGCTGCATAATATTCCATGGTGTATATGTGCCACATTTTCCCTGTCCAGTCTATCGTCGATGGGCATCTGTGTTGGTTCCAGGTCTTTGCTATTGTAAACAGTGCTGCAATGAACATTCGTGTGCACGTGTCCTTATAGTAGAACGATTTATAATCCTTTGGATATATACCCAGTAATGGGATTGCTGGGTCAAATGTAATTTCTATTTCTAGGTCCTTGAGGAATCGCCACACTGTCTTTCACAATGGTTGAACTAATTTACACTCCCACCAACAGTGTAAAAGTGTTCCTATTTCTCCACATCCTCTCCAGCATCTGTTGTCTCCAGATTTTTTAATGATCGCTATTCTAACTGGCGTGAGATGGTATCTCAATGTTGTTTTGGTTTGCATTTCTCTGATGACCAGTGATGATGAGCATTTTTTCATATGTTTGTTGGCCTCATGTATGTCTTCTTTTGTAAAGTATCTGTTCATATCCTTTGCCCACTTTTGAATGGGCTTGTTAGTTTTTTTCTTGTAAATCTGTTTTAGTTCTTTGTAAATTCTGGATATCAGCCCTTTGTCAGATGGGTACACTGCAAAAATTTTTTCCCATTCTGTTGGTTGCCGATTCACTTGATCGGCTCTCTTTTAGGGCAAGGCCCAATACTAGGGAAAACTCCTGGGGCTAAAGTACTAAAAATACAAAACTTAGCCAGGCACAGTGGCACATGCCTGTAGTCCCAACTAGTCAGGTGGCTGAGGCAGGAAAGTCTTTTGAACCTGGGAGGTGAAGGTTGCAGTGAACCAAGTTCATGCCACTGCACTCCAGACTGGGTGACAGAGGGAGACTCTGTCGCAAAATAAATAAAAATGAAATGAAATAAAATTTATATGGATATGCAAATTAGGATAACCAAAACACTTTTTTAAAGAATGAATAAAGTTGGAAGACTTAACCTACCTGACTTTAAAACATACTATAAAGCCACTGTAAAAACAGTTTGGTACTAGCAAAAAGATGGTACAAAGATTGATAGTCTAAATAGTCCCGAAGTAGACCCACATATAAATGATCAATTGATTTTTTTTAATTGACGTGAAATTCATTTAACACAAGGTTAACCATTTTAAAGTGTATGATGTAGTGACATTTGGTACATTCTCAGTGTTGTGCAGCCACTGCCCCTATCTAGTTTCAAAACATCACCTCCAAAGGAGACCCTGAACCAATTAAGCAGTCATTGCCTAATCTCCCCTCTCTCATATCAATTGATTTTTGACAAAGTTACCAAATCATAGGGAAAGAAACGTCTTTTTTAACAAATGGTGCTGGAACCAGTGAGTATCCAGTTGGGAAAAAATGAACATCAATTCTTACCTCACACCATACACAAAAATTAACTGAAATGGATTATAGACCTAAATGTAAAATCTAAAACTAGAAAGCTACTAGAAGAAATATTGGAGCAAATTTTTGCAACCTCAGGGTAGGCAAATCATTTAAAACTAGAACACAAAAAGCACAAACCATAAAAGAAAATATGGTTGAATTAGACTGAATCAAAATTTTAAAACTTTGCCCTTCAAAAGACATGATTAAGAAAATAAAGAGGCAGTTCACAGACTGAGAGAAAATATTTACAGCACATATGACAGGTAAAAGAGTTATATTCAGAATATATCAAGAATTTTGTTTGTTTGTTTTTAAAGAAAGAGAGAAAGAAAAAAAGAATGAAGGAGAGGAAGAAAGAGGAAGAGGAAGAGGGAGAGAGAACAGAAGTGTTGCTTTATTTCCCAGGCTAGAATGCAGTCTAAAAATGGGTATTGAAAACCTCTTTTATGCTTAATAATGGAAACAGGAAAAAAAAATGAGGGAAGAAAATAACAAACAAGCAGCCAACCAATATTTCATTTAAACCTATGAGTAGGTGTGATGTGGTACTGATAAGAGTGTATATTTTGTGTATTTAAAGTGGAGAGTTCTATAAATGTTTATTAAGTTTACTTGTTTTGGATCTGAGTTCAAGTCCTGGTTATCCTTGTTAATTTTCTGTCTCATTGATTTGTCTAATATTGATGTTGAAGTCTCCCACTATTATTGTGCGGGAGTCTAAGTCTTTTTATAAGTCTTATGTATCTGGGTGTTCCTGAATTGGGTGTGTATATATTTAGGATCGTTAGCTCTTCTTGTTGCATTGATCCTTTTACCATTATGTAATGTCCTTCTTTGCCTCTTGATCTTTGTTGCTTTAAAGTCTATTTTATCAGAGGCGAGAATTACAACTCCTGCTTTTTATTTATTTATTTATTTTTGCTCTCCAATTGGTTGGTAAATCTTTCTCCATCCCTTTGTTTTGAGTCTTTGTGTATCCTTGCATGTGAGATGGGTCTGGATGCAGCATACCGATGGGTTTTGGCTGTGTCTTTTGATTGGGGGATTTAGTCGATTTAAATTTAGGATTAATAATAATATATGTGAGTTTAATACTGCCATTTGATGCTAGCTGGCTGTTTTGCCCATTAGTTGATGTAAATTCTTAATTATGTTGATGCTCTTTACTTTTTGGTATATTTTTGGAAAGGCTGATACTGGTTGTTCCTTTCTATGTGTAGTGCTTCTTTCAGAAGCTCTCGTAAAGCAGGCCTGGTGGTGATGAAATCTGAGTACTTGCTTGTTCACAAAAGATTTTATTTTTCCTTTGCTTGTGAAGCGTAGTTTGGCTGGATATGAAATTCTGGGTTGAAAGTTCTTTTCTTTAAGGATGTTGAATATTGGCCCCCACTCTCTTCTGCCTTGTAGGGTTTCTGCTGAGAGATCTGCTGTGAGTCTGATAGGCTTCCCTTTATGGGTAACCTGACCTTTCTCTCTGGCTGCCCTTAATATTTTCTCCTTAATTTCAACCCTGATGAATCTGACAATTATGTGCCTTGAGGTTGGTCTTCTTGAGGAATATCTTTGTGGTGTTCTCTGTATTACCTGGAGTTGAATATTATCCTGCCTTGCTAGGTTGGGAAAGTTTTCCTGAATAATATACTGAAGAGTATTTTCCAGTGTGGATTAATTCTCTTTGTCACATTCAGGTACACCTATCAAACATAGATTAGGTCTTTTCACATAGTCCCATATTTCTTGGAGACTTTGCTCATTCCTTTTTAATCTTTTTTCTCTAATCTTGTCTTCTTGTTTTATTTCATTAAGTTGGTCTTCAACCTCTGGTATTTCTTCTGCTTGATCAATTCGGCTGTTAAAACTTGTGCATACTTGTGGTGCTTCCATGCCCCAAGGGCCCTCTCCCAGTTCTGGGAGGATGACTCCAGTCCCTGCACGCCCTGGCACACCCTTCACAGTTGCCACCCAGGCAGCCAAGCTCCAGGCCATGCCAGGCCCACGTGCCCCAGTGCCTTTGTCTATATTCTGCTCCCAGCCTGCCAGGCCCAGGAGGAAATAAATGCACCCCAGTTGCTGCTCTCTAAAAAAAACTTGTGCATAGTTCGCGACGTTCTCGTATTGTGTTTTTCAGCTCCATTAATTCATTTATATTCCTCTCTAAATTGTCTTTTCTCGTTAGCATTTCATCAAACCTTTTTTCAAAGTTCTTAGTTTCTTTGCATTGGGTTAGAACAAATTCTTTTAACTCACAGAAGCTTCTTATCATCTGCTTTTTGAAGCCTACTTCTGTTAATGGAATGCACTCATTCTCCATCAGGCCTTGTTCCGTTGCTGATGAGGAACTGTGATCCCCTGTAGAGGGAGAGGCGTTCTGATTTTGGGTATTCTCAGCCTTTTTAGGCTGGTTTCTTCCCTTCGTTATAAATTTATCCATCTGTGGTCATTATAATTACCGACTTTCTAATTAGGTTTCTGAGTGGACATCCAACTTGTTGATTCCCAGCGCCGGAATCTGAGCAACCCGCTGTGCTGGCCAAAATAGTGGCGTTAAGATTCGTGGTGCTTTTCTGCCTGGGAATCTCCGGTCTGGCTTCCTTCTTGAGTCCGTCCTTCAATCAGCTGAATAGGCGACTCCGCCTTCCCAGAGCTCCAAACGTCAGCCAAAAGGGGACCCAGTCCCGTTTACTCTGCACCAAGAACCGCCACGCCGAGGTGCCGGCAAAACTGCCGCGCCAGCCACAAGAGTCGCACTGGCTCCCCGTGGGGCCCCTCCACTGGGAATCTCCTGCTCCATGGGCAACAAAAATTCGTCTGAAAGTGTGGCGTCCTCTCGTTCTCTGTGCTTTCACTGGGAGGTACAATCCTGAGCTGCTAGTGATCAGCCATCTTGGATCTCTCTCTAACATGTTAACCCTCAAGGAAATGGCATTAGGAAGTGGGTCTGCAGGAGGGGATTAGGTGGTAAGGGCAGAGCCTCCATGAATGGGATTAGTGTCCTCATAAAAGAGACTCAGTGAGAAGAGTCTCTTTCCCTCTTCTGCCTGGGAGGTTACAGAGAGAAGACAGGTGTCTGTGAAGAAGCTGGCCCTTACCAGATTTCTTGATCAAGGTCTTACAGCCTCCAGAGTGGTGAGAAACAAATTTCTGTTGTTGGCTGGGTGTGGTGGCTCACACCTGTAATCTCAGCACTTTGGGAGGCCGAGGTGGGTGGGTCACCTGAGGTCAAGAGTTCGAGACCAGCCTGGCCAACATGGCAAAACCCAATCTGTACTGAAAACAAAAAACAAGTTAGCCAAGAATGGTGGTGGGCACCTGTACTCCCAACTGCTTAGGAGGCTGAGACACAAGAATTGCTTGAACCCAGGAAGCAGAGGTTGCAACGACCCGAGATCGCACCACTGTACTCCAGCCTGAGCAACAGAATGATGCTCCATCTCAAAAAGTAAAATTAAATACATAAATTTCTGCTGTTTATAAACCACCCAGTCTATAGTATTCTGTTATAACACCCTGAACAGACTAAGGCAGAGGGGTACAAGGAAGCTTTAGGGGTGGTGGAGATGTTGATTATCTTGATTATAGTGATGGTTTGGTAGGTATATACTTATGTCAAAGCTCATCAAATTGAATATTTTAAGTAGGTGTAGTTTGTTGTATGTTAATTATACTTCATGAATGTGGTACAACATGATTTCTTGTTCTTGCTTTAGCTTTATTTTCCTGTTTATTTATCATGCATGTTCTTGATTGGTCTATTCCAGTAATTTTGCTTCAGGTGGTAGATGTTTGTTGTCCTCCTTTTACTGTGTTTGTACTTCTCAGGTGGCCAATTAGTTTGGTCAATGAGCTCCTGTTCCCCTAGGATATCAGCCACTCTGCATGGCAACCTTTGGGGGAAGGGCTGAGCACCAGGCTCTAGTTTATATCTCTCCCACTGCGTTTAAGGAGGGAGGAGGAGTTAAACTCCAGGCCACAGAGTGCCCCCTAACCTTTTTTTAAGAGATAGAGTCTCTGTTGCCCAGGCCAGAATGCAGTGGCGTGATCATAATACACTGCCACCTTGAACTTCTGGGCTCAAGCAATCTTCCCACTTCAGCCACCTAAGTAGCTGGGAACACAGATGTGTGCCACCACACCAGGCTAAGTGTTTTATTTTATTTTGCAGAGATGGGGTCTCACTGTGTTGCCTAGGCTGGTCTCGAGTCCTAGCCTCAAATGATCCTCCCACCTCAGCTCCCAAAATGCTGGGATTACAGACATGAGCCACCACACCTGACCGGAACGCCTCTTGATCCCTCTGGTCTAATCACATCTTTCTAGGGGAGAGTCATCCTGTGGTCAGGGATTTGCCCTTAAATTCATGCTAAACAAGCAGCACTGACAGGAGGCATCTCTCTGGGAATAATTTCTAACTCCACTTGATTTTCTCCTTATTAGGGCGTTTTGTTTTCCTGGAGGGCTGATCCATGTGGCCTGGCTATGCTGATGGTTTCTAAAGGAAAGAAGTAGGAAGTAGGTAGTGACTGTCCCAAGACAACACCTGGGTGAGCAATAGCTGATCTTCCTGGCCTGTAGTCTCTCTAGGCCGCCTCCATCAGCCCTATACCCAGGCTGCAGGCACTTCCCTCCTTGCTCCTAAGTATAGACATCATTCCAGACAGACTTCTGTCACCCCAGAGGCTTCTTTTCTCCTCCTCTTCTTCTTTTCCTTCTTCTTCTCCTTCTCTCCTTCTCCTCCTTCTTCTTCTTTTCTTCTTTTTTTTCTTCTTTTGGAGGAGTCTCACTCTGTCACCCAGGCTGCAGTGCACTGGTGTGATCTTGGCTCACTGGAAAACAAACATTCACATTGACAGAAACAGGATATGAATGCTTCATTCATTCATTCATTCAGAAAATATTTGTTCCACACTCATCACCTGCTGTTTTCAACACACTAGATCCGGTAATTAATGGTAAACAGACATGACTCTTCACTCTTCTGGTGCTTACAGTATTTAAATTTTGCTAATGTTTTTTGGACATCTACTATACCGTATAGATTTTTTTTTAAGTTTTTTCCATATAGAGACGGGGTCTCACTATGTTGGCCAAGCTACTCTCAAACTCCTGACCTCAGATGATCCGCCTGCCTGGGCCTCCCAAAGTGCTGGGATTACAGATGTGAACCACCGTGCCTGGCCCTAAAGCAGCTTAGTTAGTCTGTAAATAGCATTACAGAAATTATCCACCTTTGCTCAGCCCAGTGCCTGGCAGCTAAAAAGCCCTCACTGTTCGTCCAGTGAATGAATGAATATCATCAGTGATTCCAGCCTCTAGCAATGTGCCACTTGTCTAGACATATTGGCCTATACTGTCCCCTAGTGGAATTTGAGGATTGGTACAATCCGCCTAAGACCTGGCGATACGTTCTCTTAAGGGGAAATGGAATTGTAGGATTCCAGGTTATAGATTAGGGCAGTTGCCCCTGAACTTTAGCACAGATACAAGTTATATACTATCTTATTAAGAATGACAGATTCCCAGGCTCTATCCCAATAAGTTCAATAAGTCTGAAAAGGTCTAAATTCATTAAGTCCTAGGCCTTTATTCAACCTCTGTAATGAGTGGGTGCTGGAGGTTGAGGCTGCAGTAGTGAGAACAGGACCCTACGTTTAAGGGCAGTGAGATAAGCATTAGAAAACATATCTGTCACTTAATCTGTGTAAGCTTGGGAAATCCACTTAATATCTCTGATTCCAGTTCTCTCATCTGTAAAATAGAGTTAATGATACCTATCACATAGGGCTGTTGTAAGATTAGAAATAGCGCCTAGTTTCGATGCTTAGTAGTTAAATTGTAACTCATCAAGTGGGGGTTAATATTATTGGTGTAGCACAATGACAAAGGTTTGTAAAAAAGTATAGTGTTGGCCGGGGTGTGGTGGCTCACGCTTGTAATCATGGCACTTTGGGAGGCCAAGGTGGGAGGATGACTTAAGCCCAGGAGCTTGAGTGACTTAAGCGGGAGGATGACTTAAGCCCAATCACTGATGATATTCATTCATTCACTGGACCAACAGTGAGGGCTTTTTAGCTGCCAGGCACTGGGCTGAGCAAAGGTGGATAATTTCTGTAATGCTATTTACAGACTAAGAAAGCTGCTTTGGGGCCAGGCACGGTGGTTCAAATCTGTAATCCCCGCACTTTGGGAGGCCCAGGCAGACAGATCATCTGAGGCCAGGAGTTTGAGAGTAGCTTGGCCAACATAGTGAGACCCCATCTCTATATGGAAAAAACTTTAAAAAAGTCTATAGGGTATAGTAGATGTCCAGCCTAGGAAACATAGTGAGACCCTGTCTCTATATTGGGAAAACATAAAAAAAGGTATATTGTATAGTAGATGTCCAACAAACATTAGCAGAATTTAAATACTGTGACCACCAGAAGAGTGAGAGTCATGTCTGTTTACCATTGATTACCAGGATCTAGTGTGTTGTAAACAGTATGTAGTATATGTGCAACAAATATTTTTTGAATGAATGAATGAAGCACTCATATCCTGTTTCTATCAATGTGAATATTTGTTTTCCCAATGTATATTTCCTTATAAGCACTGGATGTACCAGAAATTTGGAGTGTGTGTGTGTGAGCGTGCGCGCACGTGTGTGTGTGTGTGTGTGTGGGTGTGGGTGTGTGTGTGGGGTATGTGTGTGTGTGTGTGTGTGTGTGTGTGGTGTGTTAAGTTGTTTTGTTTTAAGTTCTCCAAGGTCTTGCAGACACTTTCTTTTCTGTGTACCTCAAAACTGACTAAGCTGCCGGGAGTCAAGCTGTTTTTAGAAAAGTTCTTTAAATTCAGCAGAACATTGACTACAAGAAGAAAAAGAAAAAAAATAAGTTTTTTTTTTTATTTGTATAGTGATAAGAACACCAGCCTTGAAGACAGACTACTCCAGTTCAAATCTCAGTTCTAACTAGTTGTGTTACTTTAGCAAGTCACTTACCCTCTCTGGACCTCAGTTTCTCCATTTGGAACATGAGGGAGTTTGACTGAGGATCATTTCTGCTCTAATGTGTTAGGATTCTGTATGTCTAATTCAGTGTTTTAAATAACCCCTTTATTATAAAACTAATATATGTCTATTGCCAAATATTTGAGAAATACCAAAAGGAGTAAATAAGGAAGTAAAAACTGCTAGTAATAGCACTCACCCAGAAGAACCACTGTTGACATTTGGGTGAACATTCTTCTAGTCCTCTTTATAGCTATGGATAATTCTTACCCAAAATTATCAGAACATATATTCCATTTTGTAATGTGCTTTCTCATT
The DNA here is from genome assembly GCF_009761245.1 of Sapajus apella. Classification (NCBI taxonomy): domain Eukaryota; kingdom Metazoa; phylum Chordata; class Mammalia; order Primates; family Cebidae; genus Sapajus; species Sapajus apella. Next base: position 6,011,063 of record NW_022437016.1, on the reverse strand, counting down.
TGATATGTTATCAGAATTTTTACATCATCAGTGTTCTTCAAGAGCATGATTCTAATTTCTGGATGGTTGAATCAGAATTCACTTAAACAATCCCTGCTGGATATTTAGGTTAGTTCCATTTTTTAGCATAAGTAAGGCTTGAACAACTAGCCTTTTATGCATATCTGTACCCACATCGCTACTCTAAATTTTCCCCCTTAGGTTAAATTGTAAAACTTTTTTTTTTTTTTTTTTTTTTTTTTTTTTTGAGACAGCATCTCCCTCCGTCACCCAGGCTAGAGTGCAGGGATGCAGTCATTGCTCACTGCAGCCTCCAAATCCTGGGTTCAAACCATCCTCCAGCTTTAGCCTCCCTGCGTAGCTGGGAATACAGGTGCACGCCACCACACCCAGCCCACACTGTGGAAATGTATCACCAAATTGCCCTCCAAGCAAAGTTACATGTATGTACACTCTCATTAGTAGCATTTGAGTGGCTGTTTTCCCATGATCTCTCTAACGTCGGTTATTGTGGTTTAAAAAAAAAAAAAGACCTTGCCAATGTCATAGGTAAAAAAAAAAAATAGCCTATCATTGTTTGAATCTAATGTTATTTTCAATATACTGTTTTATTTCTGGTAGAATGTAAAATTGCATACACACTATTTTTACAACTTTGTAAAAATACATGGAACACGTGTGGAAAGAAAAATAGAAAAATGTCAGTAGTTGTATGATGGGATTGTGATATAATTCCTTTATGTTGTACATTTTTTAAATGAGAAAGAATCTCTGTAGCAGATGGCTACTTGTTCCTCCAAATTCTTCCCCTCTTCCTGGGCACAGTTGCCCAGCTAGAGACTACATTTCCCAGCCTCCTGTGCACGTGGATGTGACCATGTGTTTAAGTGTGGACTAACTGAATATTGAAAGGAAGTGATATGAATATTTTCTGGGTCATCTCCAGATTTAAGCTCCTTATCCTGAATGTTGGTTCTTCCTCCTTTCCCAGAGTTAGCAACCCAGCTTTGATTAAGCAAATGATGATATCTTAGGGGATGGCTGAGCAATAGGGAAACAGTATCTGGTTGTTTTTTTTTTTGTTTGTTTGTTTTGATGGCGTCTCACTCTGTGGTCCAGTGGTACCATCTTGATTCACTGCAACCTCCGCCTCCTGTGTTCAAGCAATTCTCCTTGCCTTAGCCTCCTGGGTAGCTGGGATTACAGGTGTCTGCCACCATGCCTGGCTAATTTTTGTATTTTTTAGTAGAGATGGAGGGTCGCCATGTTGGCCAGGCTGGTCTTGAACTCTTGGCCTCATGTGATCCACCCCCTTGGGCTCCCAAAGTGCTGAGATTATAGGCAGGAAGCATACTTTTGAAAAAGTTTCAGGCTGGGCGCAGTGGCTTACACCTGTAATCCTAGCACTTTGGGAGGCCTAGGCAGGCAGATCACTTGAAGTCAGGAGTTGGAGACCAGCCTGGCTAACATGGTGAAACTCTGTCTCTAGTAAAAATACAAAAATTAGCTAAGTGTCGTGGCAGGCGCCTGTAATCCCAACTACTTGGGAGGCTGAGGCAAGATATTCGGGTTTCAGTGAGTCACTATGGCGCCACTGCACTCCAGCCTGGGCAACAGAATGAGACTCCATATTATGAATAAATAAATAAATAACAATTTCTCATTATTGGTTCAATTAAATGTGTTCACAATGACAGCTGTTGAATGTATTTGCCATCACTACTCTGGAAAGTACAGTGCCAGGTGGCACTCTGAGAAGTCAGCGTTTGTTCCAGATACTAGATGTTGGCAAGAGACTCCAGCACCACACACAGGAAGTTTGGAAGGTACCCATCACAACAGTTCACCCACTGTCTTCATGAACAGCGGGTTCCACGGCCACCAGGATGAGCTGGGTCCATGATTCTCATCACCATTATACAGCCCAGCTATGACCCACCCCCTGGGGACCTAGGGAGTCAGGACCTTCAAAATCTAGGGAAGGCAGCAGCGACTTCAGCTTCCCCTCAACACTTGCGGGGGAGCCTTCCTTTCTCCTGAGGGGCCCTCTCCTAGAACCCTCAGTAGATGTAGGATGGCAGTGATCTCCAGTCCGCTCCTTAGTGAGGAAGCCTGGCTTCTGTTCCTCATTGTGACATGACAGAGACAGGACTTTCAAGGCCAGAGGGCATGGATGTGCCTCCTAGCCCCACTTCTTACTGTCACAAGAACCAGTGTGGGCAAAGAATATCATTTTGTATTTTGCCATTTTTCCTCCACTTAAAATCACCATTTGCAATTCATTTGTTGCTATATTGCCTTCATAATTATCAGCTCAGTAATTGTACATTATTTAATTGAACAATAGAATTTACCTAAAGAGCTCCTTATTGTGGATTCTTGAAGTAGTTCCCAATTTTGTGTTACTACAAAGATTGCTGCAATTAATATCTTTCACAATGCAACTCTTTGCTTCTGTTGGATAATTCTCTCAGGAAATGGGGTAAGTTTTGACTCTCTCTTACACCATCCTGTTTTGCTTAGCAAAAATTAAGAAGACCAAAATGATCCTTCAGTAGGAAGTGCTTAACTAAACTATGCTACCTCTAATTAATGGAATACTATGCAACTATTTAAAGAAATTAGGGTTATTTTATAATAGCCAAAAATGGAAATAATTCAGATGCTCATCAACTAATAAATAAACAAAATATGGCATTATATCCACACAGTGGCATTTCCTTAGCCATAAAAAGGAATAAAGTTCTGGTACATGCTACAATAGGGATGAAACTTGAAACCATTACACTACATAAAACAAATTAGACACAGAAGGCCACATAGGATTCCACTTATATAAAATGTCTAGAATAGGCAAATCCATAGAGACAGAAAATAAGATAAGCAGTCCCTGAGAGCCAGGGGAAGGGGGCGATGTGGCATGATTGCTAAGGGATACAGGTTTCTTTTTGGGATGATGAAATTCTTCTGAATTAGTTAATAGTGATGATTGCAAGAAAGACCTTGTGAATATGCTAAAAAAACACTGATTTGTACATTTTAAAAGGGTGAGCTTTGTACTATGTGAATAATACTATAAAGTTCTTAATTAAAAAAATTGAGAAAGGCCAGGCGGGGTGGCTCATGCCTGTAATCCCAGGACTTTGGGAGGCCAAGGTGGGTGAATTACAAGGTCAGGAGTTCAAGACCAGGCTGACCAACATGCTGAAACACTGTCTCTACTAAAAATACAAAAATTAGCCAGGCTTGGTGGAAGGCACCTGTAATCCCAGCTACTCGGGAAGCTGAGGCTGGAGAATCACTTGAACCCGGGAGGCGGAGTTTGCAGTGAGCCGAGATTGCACCATTGTACTCCAGCCTGGGCAACAAGAGCAAAACTCTATCTCAAAACAAAACAAAACAACAACAACAAAAAATGAGAAAGACCTAAATGTATTCACATGATGTATTATTTGTTGAAAAAAGCAAAGTACACAGTAATATCTATCCTATGCCATTTTTGTGAAAGTCTTTTTTCAATATTTCAGGTTGAGAATGTGGGTGTTGAGAGTGTCCTGGAATCTGTCAGTCTTGCCTTCTCTCTGCCATAAGTTCAGGCAAGAGAGTAGCTCCTTTCTCTAAAGAGTAGAGAGCACCTGCCATGCACCAGGTATTGTGATAATGTATAACAATCTCTGTGTAATGTATTATTTCCAGTTTTCAGATGACAAAGCTGAAAGGTAAGAGAGATGAGTGACTTGCCGAGGTTACCTGGCAAGGACAGGAATGAAAACTCAAGCCTGTCTAACTCCAGAGAAGTGAGTCAGAGGCTTGGGCTCTTGGAATCTAATTCTCAGCTTCTTTTGTTCCTTGCGGATTGTCAGGACAAGGGCTTGGAGGCTGCTCCACTTCAGGAAGTGTAGCTTACAAGAATGCTGTTTTATGAATTTACACTGAGAGGTTGTTCACGGTCCTTTATTTGAGAATAGTAGCAAGTGGACTTCAGAGAGACATCTTCCCCCAGGGGTACGCCCCTATATTTTGAGGGGAATATTTCAGTAGCTCCTAACGGGCCTATTCATGTTGCCTGGATGTTCCATGCTCCTTCACAAAGCTGTCCTTGCTAAGTCACAAACTAGAAAACCCTTCCTGCCTACCAGCTAGTCAACAAACTCCTACTTACCCAACAAAACCCAGCTAATATGTACCTTCTGTTGTTTTCTTTTTAACAACACCATGTATAGATCCTCCAACTAGAGCCTTTTTTTTTTTTTTTTTGGAGACGGAGTTTCGCTCTTGTTACCCAGGCTGGAGTGCAATGGCGCAATCTCGGCTCACCGCAACCTCCGCCTCCTGGGTTCAGGCAACTCTCCTGCCTCAGCCTCCTGAGTAGCTGGGATTACAGGCACGCACCACCATGCCCAGCTAATTTTTTGTAGTTTCAGTAGAGACGGGGTTTCACCATGTTGACCAGGATGGTCTCGATCTCTTGACCTTGTGATCCACCCGCCTCGGCCTCCCAAAGTGCTGGGATTACAGGCGTGAGCCACCGCGCCCGGCTAGAGCCTTTTTAATAACACTAGTAATATCAATACTAGTAGTTATCATTTAGTGAGCTCCCATTGTGTGCTAGGCAATTTTAAGTATCGATATACTTGTTCCTTTTAATGTTTGTGGTAATTATGCAATACAAGTATAACTGTTTACATTTCTTCCAGATGAGGAAACAACCTTGAAACGTTAGGAAATTCGCCCAAAGCCTCACAACCAGGACATGAAGAAACAGATCTTTCTGACTCCAAAGTTCATGCTTTCCCCCTTACACCACATCCCCTTTCCCTGCACCATTCACTTTGAATTGCAAATACTGCTGGTCACTTGTCGCCATCTTCACCATTGCCCACAAACTCTACCAGGCAGGTGGTGGCTCTGATTTCAGGACTGCCACCCCATTGTCCAGTACAAGGCCTGCTCTCAAGTGGCTGATCTTACAAGTTGCATAGCAGTGAATTGTTCCATCTGCGGGAACACCGCTTGGAAAGGAAAAGAAATACGTTCTTTCCCTGCAGTTGGGATAGGCCCACTATCTCCCCTGAAAAGGTGATAGGGGACAGGTCTTGTCTCCTTGAGGACTTGCAGATGTTTCCTGAGGCCCTGAGAGCATTTCTTTGTCTGAGCTGCCTTGGCTGCAACTGCCAGCTCATGTGAGCTACTGGGAAAGCCAGTTTCATGTCTCTGCTGAGGGTAGATGTCAACCACTGACTCCAGCCAGCTCTCTGGAAATTGCCCTGAAATATTAAGGCCAGTAGAGGCCCACCAAGGAAGGAGCCTGCATCACCAGCGTGCTGGATTCTCACTGAAGCCCAGCAGGATTTTCACTATCGAAAGTAAGCGTGTTAAGACCTCGAGTTTGGCAGTCAGCTCTAGCTACGAAAACCTCCTCTACCACTTACTAAATCTGTGGACTCTGGGCAAGTTTCTCAACCTTTCTTAGCCTCAATTCCTTCATCCATAACAGGAAGTAATTGCCTCCTTTTCTAGGTTGTGGATAAAAAGAGATAATGCACATAAAACCCTTAGCACCGAGCCTAGCATCGTGCCTGCATACAACAACCCCACCACAAATGATGGTAATAGTGGTGATAATTGTATTCAACTGTCCACGGCAAATGTTTCTTTTTTTGCAGCTGAGAATCTTGATATGGCTAATATTATTAGTTGGGGAAGCAGAATAGTTTCTTTGGAAGGACAGGCAGGTCGTTTGGGCTAGATGAGTGGTTTCCCCCTAGTCCAGGACCAGTCCTGCCTGAGAAAGTGATCTTTCCACCTTTGGGTGTGAATATATGCTCTTCTGAATCCCAAGGCAGAGGCCCGGTCAAAACAAGACCCCTACTTTCCAGAATGCCAGAAAGCAATCACTTCTGTATCCCAACCACGTAACCCTAGAAGGAGAAATTAGCAATTATGAAAATAATGTATTATTTTTTGAAGAAAATGAGTAATAATTTTATATGGAACAATATTTAAAGGTTAGAAAGTATTTTCATAGGGATTATTATATTTACATTATCAAGCACACAGATACCCATGAAAAAGAGCATAGGCTTTATTTAAATTTTATATAACTATTTCTTGAACTCTTCAGTTTTCATCAACAGGCCTCCAGGGAGAAACTGATTGACTTGCTCAGTTTGAGTTTCCGATATTTTCCCTGGACATTCTTTCATATATACTTTTATATATTTTGACAAATTTCATTTTGTCATTTTTAAGCTTGTCACAGTATTCCTTCAAATGGGGGCCAAAGTTTGCTCATCTTCCTGTTGTTTGGCACCTGGGTAGGCCCCACTTTATGCAATCATGCATAGTACAAGCGACTTTTATTTTTAAAAAGATTTATTTATTTATTTATTTACTGAGGCAGAGTCTCTCTCTGTTGCCCAGGCTGGAGTGCAATGGCACGATCTTGGCTCACTGCAACCTCTGCCTCCTGGGTTCAAGTAATTCTCCTGCCTCAGCCTCCCGAGTAGCTGGGATTAGAGGCATGCGCTACCACGCCTGGATAATTTTCATATTTTTAGTAGAGACAGGGTTTCACCGTGTTGGCCAGGCTGACCCCTGACCTCAGGTGACTCATCTGCCTTGGCCTCCCAAAGTGCAGGGATTACAGGCGTGAGCCACCCACTGCACCTGGCCTAAAAGAAGATTTAAAAACAATTTTGGAAATATATTTTTTAGGACAAGTTGTTTAGGTGTGGAGCCAAAGGAAAGGGATAGGTTTTTCTGCTTTTGTTACTAAAAGTTGGATTATCCTGAAGACAGAGAAAACCAGCTCACAGAGATCCTCCATGCATTCACTTCTGGTCTGAAATAGGAAAGAAATACAGAAGCAGTGCCAGTGAGATGACAAGGCACTCTTTGCAGAGCCCGACAGCATTTGCTGGAAGGGGCTGGACTTTTCTTTTCCATGGGAACATTCTCAGCTGATAGCCCAGTCTCCTGGCTGGCAGTTTATTCACTGCTACTCCACCCCCGCCTCAACTGCTTTTGCAGGAATTGTACAGTGGCAGTTGACACAGAGCCAAACGTGCTCTAGAACCTCCCATGAATTCCGGAGAGTCAAATGCCTGTGGTGGGCAGGAATAAGTGTTCTACTTGAACAAGGTGGCATGGCTAGGAGGAGGGACCAGGCAGGTCCCCGCCGTCAACCTGGTGACTCAACAGATACCCCCTCCCCACCTGGATGGCAAATTTCTTAAATTACACAACTTGAGGTGTATTTCTTTGGCTTAAGACTTTAATTTTTTTATATATATACAGTCTCGTTCTGTTGCCCAGGCTGGAGTTCTGTGGTGCCATCTCGGCTCACTGCAACCTCCGCCTCCCAGGCTCAAGCAATTCTAGTGCCTCAGTCTCCCGAGTAGCTGGGATACAGGTGCACACCACCACATCCAGCTAATTTTTGTATTTTTAGTAGAGACAGGGTTTCACCATATTGGCTAGGCTGGTCTTGAACCCCTGACCTCAGGTGATCTACTGGCCTTGGGCTCCCAAACTGCTGGGATTTATAGGTGTGAGCCACTACAACTAGCCAGGACTTTGACTCTTGATAAAATATAGGACTCCTGAGAGAGGGTCCAGTGCCATTTATATCCCAGAGTGAACTATTTTACCAAAGCTGACTCTGAGAACAGGCCTGGTTGGGGAAGGAGGTGAAGAGCCCCCATGAAGATCCTGACAGCAAGGCCAGACGTGGTGGCTCACCCTTGTAATCCCAGCACTTTGGGAGGCCAAGGCAGGCAGATCACTTGAGGTCAGGAGTTCAAGACCAGCCTGGCCAACATGGTGAAACCCTGTCTCTACTTAAAATACAAAAATTAGCCGGGTGTGGTGGCACACACCTGTAGTCCCAGGTTCTCAGAAGCTGAGACAGGAGAATCACTTGAATCTGGGAGGCAGAGGTTCCAGTGAGCCAAGATCATGCCACTGCACTCCAGTCTGGGACAGAGTGAGACTCTGACAGAGAAGAAAAAAAAGAGAAGGAAAAAAAGAAGGAAAGAAGGAAGGAAGGAAGGAAGGAAGGAAGGAAGGAAGGAAGGAAGGAA
>NW_022437016.1:5834598-6002969 GCF_009761245.1 Sapajus apella | reverse complement strand
GAAGGAAGGAAGGAAGGAAGGAAGGAAGGAAGGAAGGAAGGAAGGAAGGAAAAGAAAAAGCCCTGAAATCAAGAAAAGGAGCCCTGTGAAGGAGGCAAAGATCATGGTCTAGCCTTCTATAGTTCATAAAAACTCTTAAAACGTAGGCTTCCTTCTCTAGTTGCCTCTGCCCTAGGGAGCTCCTCAAGAAAAACAATGTGCTTTGGGGGAGCGGCAGACAAGCCCCCCCCCGAGGTTGTTTGGCCTAGAAAGAAACCTGGAATGGGTGTTTCGTATTGGATTGGAGAACTGACTGAGCTGTAGGTGCAGTGGAGTCACCCCAGTGAGACCTGGCCTTCACAGATCACAATGATGCTGTGATTTCTGCTTTGTTGTGGCTCTGGTTCTCTGGAAGCAGAATCATCACCATGTTTTTTTTTTTTTTTTTTTTTGGGGGGGGGGGGATGGAGTTTCGCTCTTGTTACCCAGGCTGGAGTGCAATGGCACGATCTCGGCTCACCGCAACCTCCGTCTCCTGGGTTCAGGCAATTCTCCTGCCTCAGCCTCCTGAGTAGCTGGGATTACAGGCACGCACCACCATGCCCAGCTAATTTTTTGTATTTTTAGTAGAGACGGGGTTTCACCATGTTGACCAGGATGGTCTCGATCTCTTGACCTTGTGATCCACCCGCCTCGGCCTCCCAAAGTGCTGGGATTACAGGCTTGAGCCACCGCGCCCGGCCATCACCATGATTTAACCTTTAGCCCAGCTCAGCAGACTAGACTGTGGTTCAGACCAAAACTTCCTTTCAGATTTTATCTCTCTCATTTGCTGTATTCTACCCATTCCGGTTTTTCTCTTCCTCAAACACATTCGAAGCTTGTGTCTGTCTATGAGGCTCTCCCTGGTATTCCCAAGCTTGCCTCCTTGTTCTCATTCAGGCCTCATCTCAGTGCGCACCTTCTCCCAGAGGGCTTCCTTGACCGTGCTTGTGAAAGTGACATGCCGGCCCTGAGTCATTTTCTATCCCATTATTAGTCTGTGTTTTCTTCTTAGCACTGTCATTTTCTGAAATTATCTGATTTATTTATGTACCCATATACTGTCCGGCTCCCTAGCCAGAACGTAAACTCCATGAGAATAGCAACAGAGCCTTTCTATTCTCTGCTTAGAGCTGAGAACGGTGCTGGCACATACAGGGGATCCCCAAGGATCACAGGCAGAGCCGTGCTTGCTTTTCCTCTTTCGGCTTTATCGTTTTTCTCCTAAGTGGTGTACAGATGTTGGCTTGGCAGGAAACAGAGCCAGGCAGCCATACCTGCATGTACACCAAGGTTCCCCGCTAACTTAGCAGCTTCATGTGGGGTGTGGCCTGGGCTTCAGGGATCTGAGCTGGACCCAGTAGATGGAAGTTCACAGAGATGGACTTTAGTGCAATAGCAAAAAGACTTTATTTATTTTTATTTATTTATTTTTTTGAGATGGAGTCTCACTCTGTCGCCAGGCTGGAGGGCAGTGGCGTGATCTCGACTTCACTGCAGCCTCTGCCTCCCAGGTTCAAGCGATTCTTCTGCCTCAGCCTCCCGAGTAGCTGGGACTCCAGGCACAGACCACCATGCCCAGCTAATTTTTGTATTTTTAGTAGAGACGGGGTTTCACCATGTTGGCCAGGATAGTCTCAATCTCTTGACCTCATGATCTACCCACCTCGGCCTCCCGAAGTGCTGGGCTTACAGGTGTGAGCCACCATGCCCAGCCCCAAAAGGACTTTAGAACAGAGCCGACAGGAGACAGAATGGGAATGCCACTGCTTACCTGCACCAGTTCCGTGCCCATCCATCCCCCTGTGGTCCACTCACTGCCCTCTGCTTCTCTGCAGCCCGCCCACCCACCTGCAAGCTCACTGAGCTCATTGGTCACTGGAACTACTTCCCAGCACAGACAATGAGGATTCAGCATCACTGGGGGAACTAAATTGGGTAGTCTCCCTAGGCCATTTCATCTCCCACTTCAGGGGCTTGGCTGAGAGTAGTTTATTTCTAATCCTGAGTACTGCAGGGCCTCCAGGGAGGAGAGGGTGACAGACTGGGTTAAGCTGTTAATGGTGCTCTGAGGTTAAAGCTCAATGACCCACAGTGCCAGTGCACTGATTAGTGACCACATCCGCCTACCTGCTGTTTGCTTAGCAGGGAGAGCTGCTCATCTGAATCAGGAATGCAGCACCAAGAAGAAATATGTGTTCCAGGCCTGGTTCTGCTGCCAAGTTATCATGCGAGCTTGAATCAGTCCTTTCCTGCTCTGAACCTTGGCATTTCTTTCTGGAAGAATGTTCGGTTTAGACCTAGATGCTTTTTAAGGCCCTCTCTTCTAACATTCTAGGATTCTACTGGTGAACCTCACACATGAAAAAAGTTCCACCCATGGCAAGGGCTCGTGCCGAGGCTCCAATTCTCCAGCAGATCATCTTTCTTAGCTAACAGCCTGGAAAGGAATCACGACCCCCGACCTCTGTCATCGGCAGCTCAAGTCTTCTCAGAGAGTCTGTGTTTATTCACAGCTGTGGCTGGGCAGCTGAGAAAAGTATGTGATCTGTTAGTGGACAGATCCTCAGATGTCCATCATGAGAGAGATGAACTAAGTCTGGAAGCAAACTGGGGGTTGTCTTACCAGCGCCCTAACAGGTCACCCAAAGGGCAGGAGAGGGACTTTGTGCCTCTGCCTTTGATGATGTAGGGGCTCCTTGGGCAACATTTATGCCAAGACTTCCCTGCAAGTGGCAGCCTTTGGGAAGCCTCCCTGTGGTCCTAAACCTTGAGCAGGAAGGGAGTGTAATGACAAGGAGCCTTTTCATGAGGCCCATGACTATTTCATGATGTGATAGTTTCACTGTGCTTTCCTGAAACTCATCTTAACTCATCTTTGGCACAGCCGTGTAGGAAGATCAGGGAAGCCTGACACTGCGTTCTGGGGCCATTCTCTGTCCTGAGCCAGCAATTCTTTCCATCCTGTAGGGTTCTTGTAGGAATGGAAGATTCAGAAAGCCCAATAGTTGAGTAAACATTTCTCAAGCATCTTCTCTGAGCTAACCCCAACTTGGGAACTGGGGGTTAAAAATAAATTTATTAACTTTTTAATGTTCTCTGCAACATACATACCTACACAGACAGAGGGCATAGATTCTCAGAGGAATAGGCTTTTCATGAAGCATATATCTTTTAAATTACTGCTAAATGGACGGACGCACTGGCTTTAAGGAAATATACTTCTCATGTCTGAAAAAAATGCTAAGTAAAAAAAATCAGACATAATCCCTGCTGTTAAGAAGTTTGGATAAAATTCTTTCACCCCTTTGAACTTCAGTTCTGCAAAATGGGACTGATGATCCTGTCCGGGGCTGCCAGATTTAATGGATCAAATCACAAGATGCCCAGTTAAATTTGAATTTTAAATTTAACTGGGCATCTTGTGTTTTATCTGGTATCCCTAGCCCTGCCCAAACTAAGCCTTTTATGAGGTACGAAGGAATAATATGTGAATTAATAATGTACAACAGTGCTTTACAGTTTATGGAAGTCTGTGTCAGCAAGAAGGGTTTGTATTGAATGATTTTGATGTAAGGGGATCTCTTGCAGGCCTATGATTCTGCTCTCATGATGGAGATCCCAAGACATGAGGAGAAAGACTCAATGCTGCATGCCATGAGAATACTTTTAATTCCAGGACAGTGGATACAAAACTCTCAGTGACACAAGATGGAGTCTGAGGCAGAGCACGTGAGAAAGCCCTGGGGGTTCTGGCTCACAAAAGACTCCAAATAGGACCCGTTAGGATATAAACTGCATCTGCATCTTCTGGCCACATCCTTGAAAGGATGGTGTCCAGAATGCTGTCATTACTCAGACTCCCACTGGAGCATTAAAAGGGATAGGAATGGGCCTGATTCAAGGGGCTTGAAACCAGTGAGTGTCCTGGCAGGGACAGAAGTGATGAGATGTCCGTTTGGCCTGGACATCTATGGACTCCAGGGATACAAGCTGTAGGCTTCCCATCCAGCATGGGTCCTGCTTTCTGGAAGTTGCCACCCACATCTGAGGTTGCCACCAAGCCTTTGTTTTGGTAAAGGACCCCAAGCTGACATTCCTTTTTGGTCACTGTCCAGCTCGGAGAAGCGGAACACCAACAGCAGCAGCGATTGTTCAAAATATGAAGGCTGAAAAAGCCCTTGGAATCCCCACTTTTGGCCAAGTGCGGTGGCTCACATCTGTGATCCCAGCACTTTGGGAGGCCAAGGCAGTCGGATCACTTGAGGTCAGGAGTTCAAGACCAGATGGCAATACCCATCTCTACTAAAAAACAATACAAAAATTAGCTGGTCATGGTGGCATGCGCCTGTAGTCCCAGCTACTCAGGAGGCTGAGACAGGAGAGTCGCTTGAACCTGGGAGGCAGAGGTTGCAGTGAGGCGAGATTGTGCCACTGTACCCCAGTGTGGGTGACAGAGTGAGACTCTGTCTTAGAAAAAAATTTAAAAATCCCCACTCTTTCCTCCTTCTGTCGTAGTGATGGGAAAACTAAAGACAGGCTGGGGAAGTAACCCACCCAAGACCACATAATAAGTTGGGTGCAGAGCTGGGACCAGAGCTCACATCTGCTGCTTCCCAAATCAGGGTCGGTTTCACATCAGCCTGGAATTCCCTGTGTCTAGGCAGGCCTTCCAAGCAGTCACTTTTTTCCAAGGCCAATAATCCAGAGATAGTACTGAGAAGTCTTCATTTTTCACAGAGAGGAAAGGCAGTTATTTATTTATTTATTTTATTGTATTTTTTTGAGACAGAGTCTCACTCTGTCACCCAGGCTGGAGTGCAGTGGCACGATCTCAGCTCATTGCAACTTCTGCCTCCTGGGTAGGCAGTTGTTTATTTTAATAGTAGTGATGCTGATCTGCTTGGGGACAGTACTTTATAGTTTGCAGAATACTTTCACATCATTTATCTGACTTCCCATCAGTTCCCACCTTCCTATACCCGATACCTCCTACACTAGTTGTTAGCCCCTGGATCTGCAGTGACGTCCCACAGAGAGGCAATTTCTTATGGTGTTTGGAGCATGGCTTCCAGCGCCAAAATGCAAACGATTGAAGTCTGGCTCTGTTATTATGAGTTTTGTGATCTGAGGCAAGTGATGTAACAGAGGTTAACTGTCCCTCAGCTTCCTCATCTGTAAAGTGGGGATGAGAGTAATAGGAACTACCTCATAGAATTCTTATGTGAAAATTAAATTATTCATTTGTGCTTATTACAGGACCTAGCTCATTGTTGGGGCTTAACAAATATCAGCTGCCACTACTACTGCTGCTGCTGCTACTGTTGTTATTATTTTAGAGCTCTGTTTTATAACCCCAAAGCCCGTCTCCTATTCCTGTTGTTCCTTCAAGGCTTAGATAAAACTCCCCTCCCTAGGAAGACTTTTCTTTGATTCTTTCCCCTCAGCAGAGTTGGTGTTCTCCAATATTTACCGCACTTACTTGAATGCATTATATTTGCCTACTTTCTGGTCTATTTCCCTGACAAAGCTGTGATCTTCTTCTCCATCTTTATCCCCAACACCATGCACAGAGACAGGCAGATATATGTGCTTAATTGATGTTTGTTGAATGAATGAGTGAGTGGCCCCATAGATTCTAAAATCTAGGAATAACTTTTTATTTCTGTCTCTCCTTCACCCCACACCCAGTTGAACAGCAAGTCTTGACAATTCCACTTCTAAAACAGATCCTAGATCTTCCTCTAAGCCAGTCCAGGCCACCAACTTCTCATACCTGGGCAACCCAGCCTTCTGGCTGCTGCCTGTGCTCTATAATCTGCCCTCATCTCCCTGCTTAAAATGCTCCCTGACTTCCTAGAATGAGGCCCAGTCTTCTTCCTTGGCTACGGCGTCCTGCACTATCTAGCTTGTACCACTCTCTCCACTTAACACGTCTCACCCGTTCTGGTTTCCTTTCTGTTCCTTTCCCTCTGCAAAGTCTTGCCCTTGCTGTTTCTTCCAGTTTTGGTAGAGTTGTCGCCTTTTGCTTTCAGGCTGAATGTCACATCTCAGCGAGGCTTTCCTTGATCACCCTAAAGGTATATTATTCTGTGTTACAGCACCATTTGATCTCCCTGTAGCATTTGCTTAATCTATAAATATCTTGATTATTGCCGGGCGCGGTGGCTCAAGCCTGTAATCCCAGCACTGTGGGAGGCCAAGGCGGGTGGATCACGAGGTCAAGAGATCGAGACCAACCTGGTCAACATGGTGAAACCCCGTCTCTACTAAAACTACAAAAAATTAGCTGGGCATGGTGGCGCATGCCTGTAATCCCAGCTACTCAGGAGGCTGAGGCAGGAGAATTGCCTGAACCCGGGAGGCGGAGGTTGTGGTGAGCCGAGATCGCGCCATTGCACTCCAGCCTGGGTAACAAGAGCGAAACTCCGTCTCAAAAAAAAAAAAAAAATGTTGATTATTTACCAATTTATTTGTTAATTGATTATCTTACTATATTGTATGCACCTTTTTTGTTGTCTTGTTCAACAGGGTATCTCTAGATCAGTGCTTAATACATTTCTGCTGAATGAATGAATGAATGAATGAATCCTCCTAGAAACACAAGAGGTAGACCAGGTATTGTATGCTTATTTTACAGATGACAAAACTGAAGCTTAAAATGTTTGCTTCTTGCTCCAAGTAACATAAGCTGAAGTAGTGCAGCCAGGCTGACTAGGTTGCAGACTCTTCCCACTAGACCATTTTGCCTTGAAGGAAGATAGACAGTGGGCTGGGAACCCATCTTGGCTGATTCATAGACTAATTCCCCAACATGAGACTGGATGGCAGAGATGACCAGTTCCTGCCTTTTAAAGAGATCATGCTGCCAGTATGTGGCTAAAGATTACATCCAGTTCCAAATTCCAGACTGCCCTTGAGGCATTGCACACACCTGATAAACACTCCATAGTCATAAGAAAAGTGCAGTGGCTATTTGAGAAGGGGAATCAGACCCATGGACCTGAGAGGAGGAGTGATCTACTAGGACCCTCTGTAGAGGCTGTTCTAATTTGGGCTTGATGAAATGGGAAAGATGTTTCTAATTCCTTTACATGAATGTGACCTAATTTGGAAGATTCTGTAATTCCTAAGGTCCCGACTGCTGCCTGAGAACAGGTCCTGATTATTGTCATTATTTAAAATCTTGCCTTGGTCATTGATAAGAAGCTGGCAGCAGGGTGCCATTTCTGTGATTCTAGGAGGGAAGTTCCTGGAGAGGGAGACTGGAGACATGAAGAGAGCCTTGGACCAGAGTCAGAGATAGGAAGGCCCATCAGTGTCCAGCCAGTAGACTCTAGGCCTCTCATTGGCTCTTAGCTGTCTCCTCTGTAAGGACTGATTTGGGTCTAATGGAGGCCTTGGAGTCAGAGGGTTTGAATATGACCCTGGCTCTCGACCATGTGGAATCTTATCAAGATGCTTTACTTCTGTGGTTCTTGGTTAATTATCTGTACAAGGACGTATTTGAAGGGGCTGAGGCCAAGTCCCCTTCTGGCTCTGATAGATGCTGTTTCTGTGGTCTTCTTAGGGAAACAGTTGCTCTTTTAGAACTGAATTTCCTTATTATCCAGCCCCTAGAAGTCAGCATAAAGTAAACACAGCTACCTTAAAATAGTTCAACAAAAGGCATCATAGTCATAAAGGCCTAAGGATTTCTCAGAAGGAGTCAAGTGCTCATTCCTGCTAAGTACTCTCTTAGTTCTAGAAGGTACCATCTGACAGGCACACAATCCAGCAAAGGAGGCTCTTCAAAAGGGCTGAGGCCACGGAATTCAGAGAGTGTGACTCTTCTGAAAATCTAGAAGTTCTGGGCATTGAACCCAAGGACATTGTGCCCTCTTGACCTTGACCCTTGAGAAGGCAAGGTATACCTTGACCTTGAGAAGGCAAGGTATAGGAAAATCAGACATGTACCAAGGTCTTTTTTTTTTTTTTTTTTTGAGACGGAGTTTTGCTCTGTTTCCAGGCTGGAGTGCGGTGACATGATCTCAGCTCACTGCAACCTCCGCCTCCCAGGTTCAAGCGATTCTCCTGCTTCAGCCTCCCAAGTAGCTGGGACTACAGGCACCTGCCACCACACCCGGCTAATTTTTGTATTTTTAGTAGAGATGGGACTTCACCATGTTGGCCAGGATGGTCTCAATCTACTGACATCGTGATCCACCCGCCTCGGCCTCCCAAAGTGCTGGGATTACAGGTGTGAGCCACTGCGCCCAGCCTAATGTCTTAATGAGTGTTCAGTATGGGGCAGAGTTTTGGCTCGATGCTTTATATTCATTTGACCTTGAGGCCAATGAGATAAATATTATGATCCCCATTTTACAGAGAATGAAATCAAGACACAGAGCTAAAGTAACTTGTCCAAGATTACACAGCTAGAAAGACCAGATTTGAACCCAGCATTCTTTACTGCTAAACTACTGTCTCCCCTGATAACAATAGCAACAAAAAATACTCAAAGCTGAGGAAGTACATTAGGCAGGTGTGGAAATCTGGACCTGAGGTCTAAATAAATGACTACAAATTCTATTTTTTCATTTGTTAGCGTGGTTATCTTGGACAAGTCATTTGACTACTTTGAGTGACAACACACTGGCTTGTAAAGTGGGAGTAATCACTCTCTCTACTTCACAGATAAGACTAAAAAGATTAAAAGGGGAATGCACAGTGGTTCAAGCTTGAAATCCCAACACTTTGGGAGGCTGAGGGTAAGATTGCTTGAGGCCAGGAGTTCAAGACCTGGGCAACATAGCGGTACCCCATCTCTACAAAAAAATTTTAAAAGATAATGTGCATCTGGAGCCCAGCTACTCGGGAGGCTGAGGCAGGAGGATCACTTGAGCTCAGGAATTTGAGGCTACAGTGAGCTATGATTATGTCACTGCATTCTAGCCTGGGTGACAGACCAAGTCCCTGTATTTGTTTTGTTTTGTTTTTGATTTTTAATTAAAAGGCATAATGTATGTGAAGTGTTTAGAATTGATTCCTGTCACATAGTAAGTACTCAGCAAATGTTAAGTCTCCATCGTTGTTGTTATTTTTGTTGTTACTACCAGCATCTTTCCTCTAGGGTTGTTGCCAAGTTCAAATGAGATGATGGCTGGGAAAGCACTATGCTGTGCACCTGTCAGTAATCCCCTTTATTACAATTATAGCAACCTAAGGGATAGTTATTTGTGAAGCTCCAATCCTATTCGTCCCCTAAATGGTTCAAATTCTTTGTATTGCAGCCAGCACTGATGACGAGCGAGGGTTTGACTTGGTGCCCACTGTGAATGACGTCCTTCAACAGATCTCCAAGAACTGCAGCAAATGCTTTTCTGGGCTTATTTTAGCATCAGCGGGCTTTTGAAGCAGGATTTCAACATTTAGCTTCATTGTGTGGGGATGGTGCCGTGCATTTAATGTGGGTTTACAGCTTGAGTCTTTCTTCCTCTCATCATCTCGAGACCGTGAGGGCAGGTCAGGGATGTGATTGGCAGACATATCCCCAGATTCAAATGAATTCTATTGTTGACTGTTATTGGTTTTGAGAGTAATAAGTGCTCACTATAAAGAAAATTGGAAAATGTAGAAAACTATGAAGGAGAAAAAGCTAAATATCCATAATGCAGTCACTGAGAAACAAAGAATGTTAACATTTGGGTGTATTTCCTTTCGGTCTTTTATCATTTACATAATTGGGGGTCATGGTATAAATAGTTATATTAACAATTTCTTCCACAATTTTATATTGTAAGAATTTCCTTCATAAGTATTTTTTTTTTTTTTTTGAGACAGTGTCTTACTCTGTCACCCAGGCTGGAGTGCAGTGGCATCATCTCCTCTCACTGCAACCCCCACTTCCCGGGTTTAAGTGATCTTCCCACCTCAGCCTCTTAGAGTAGCTGGAACTCCAGGTGCAACCACCACGCTAGGCGAATTTTTTGTATTTTTGGTAGAGATGGGGTTTTGCCATTTTGCCCAGGCTGGTCTCAAACTCCTGAGCTCAAGCAATCTGCCCACCTGGGCCTCCCAAAATGGGATTACAAGCATGAGTCACTGTGCCTGGCTATGAGTATCATCTTTAATTTTTTAGGCACCAAAGTTTTTATTTACTCACCTTCCCACTTTCTTTTAACATTATAAACCAAATCATTCTCTTTTTGACCCAGGGTTGTGACAGGAACCATCTTGTTACAAAGTGGTAGCTGATCTATGCCTGCTTTTATGTTTTTATGGCCCCTCTGGCTGTCACTTCTCTGTCCTTTCTCAGTTATCCCTTAACAGTCTATTCTAACCCCTATAAACAGGGACTAAAAGTACCAACCTCATTGTTATGAGGTTTAAGAGAAAGCCCAGCCCTAAGCCAGGCTCTCAAGAAAATTCAAACCACAGTTCCTCTTTGCCCTTCAATATAGCTCCTTCTCATCTGTCATGGGCTGAGGAACCACTGACCCTGTAAACCAAGCACACAAATCTAAGTCCACAGACCAGGAAGTTTACCTGAAAGGTAAGGTACACGGGCTTTGTGACTCCACTACCAACTTCCAAACTTAGGAAGGACTGACTTACTGAGCAATTCCAAGACCACTCAGCTCATGATTCCCTGTGGATGCCTCCCTTGTATCTCCATCACGACCAGGGCTTGAGGAGGGGCCTCTCAATTCCCCCTGCCACACTTGACACAGTGTGAGGGATGCTGCAGAGGCCAAAAACTGAGTGACCAGCCCCAGGAAGTCGATGGGGGACACCAACAAACAAATCGCAAAATTGGTGCCATTCACTTTTAGGGAGGAGAGGCAGGGCCTGAACAAAGACAGCAGCTGGCAGGTGAAGGGCAGGCCTGGCTCTCAGCAGCAGTAATGATCTGGCTTGAAGGGGCCATCACGGGACATGCCCAGCTATTGGGCTTGCTTCTCAGTCAGCTTGGTCAATTTCACATTCAGCTTGCCCAGGGGAGCTTCAGCCACTGCGTCATGCAGCTTCTTGGGCAGGAAGTGAACCCCAATGGGGTACTTGTCTGAGTGGGTTCACAGCTTAATCTGCACCATCACCTGGTTGATGAAGGAGTTACTCACCACGAAGCTGGGGCAGCCCATGACACAACCCAGGCTGACCAGCCAACCCTCAGCCAGCAGGACAATGTGGCACCCATTCTTCTGCCAGCACTGGTCCACCTGGGGCTTGATGTTCAACTTCTCCACAACATTCTTGTTGAGCCACCTGACACTGATCTCCATGTCAAAGCATCCAGTGTTATACACGATGACATCATCCTTCATCTGCTCAAAGTGCTGGCTAAGGATGATGTCGACAGGCTGTGGTGGTGACAAAGATGTTGCCCTCTTGACAGGCCTCGTCTGTGGTGGTCACCTCATAGCCTTCCATGGGAGCCTGCAGTGCACTGACAGGGTCAGTCTCGGTGATGATGATGTGGGCCCCAAAACCCCACAGGGCCTGGGCACAGGCCCCGCCCACATCACCATAGCCTGCTACCACTGCTACCTGGCTGGCAATCATCACGTCTTGGCCCACTTGATGTTATTCATCAGTGAGGGACTCCTGGCAGCCACAGAGGCTGTGAAATTTTGCTCTTGGTGACAGAGTCAGTGATGTTGATGGCAAGCACCTTCAGGATTCCATTGGCCATGATCTTGTACAGGTTGTGGACCCTGGTTGTGGTATTCCTAAGAGATGCCTCAGACGCCCGACATAAGCTGTGGGTACTTGGTGTGGACGAGGTTAGTAAGGTCACCCCCATCATCCAGAATCATGTTGAAGGGTCCATCCTTTAAGTACAGTGTCTGTTCAATGCACCACGGGTACTCCTCATTCATTTTGCCCTTCCAGGTGAACACTGGCGTGCCAGCCTTGGCAAAGGCAGCTGCTGCATGGTCCTGGATGGAGAAGATGTTGCAATTAGACCACTGCTCCTGAACATCCAGGGAGATGAGAGTCTCAATGAGGTTGGCCATCTCCACAGTCATTTGCAGGCAGCCAGCAATGCGGGCGCTCTTCAGTGTACTGGAGGGCAAGTACAGCTCCCACAGGGCCACCAGGGCCGGCATCTCATTCTCAATGTCCAGGGCCTTGTGTCCCCAGGTGTCCAGGCCAATGTCACCAACTTTGTAGGGCAGTTTGTCAGACATGCTGGCGATGCCTTTGATGGATAAGGGCAAGGGGGTTGGGCCTCAGTCTGGGGACAGGCATTGGATGGGCAGTGGCGGGCAGGCAGTACTGGGCAGGTATCATTTTTTATAGATGTATAGTATTTCTACACAGAAACATCATAGAGCACAGAGTACTCAACTAATCCTTTGTTGTTAACTATTTAGGTTTTTCTAATTTTTGTAATTATATAACACTGGTGAACATTTTTGTACATAAATATTTACATCTGATTATTTATTTTCCTTGGATAGATTCTTTTTTTTTTTCTTTTTGGGACAAGGTCTCACTTGTTGCCCAGGCTGGAGTACAGTGACGTTATCATGGCTCACTACAGCCTTGACTTCCCAAGCTCAGGTGATTCTCCCACCGCAGCCTCCCAGGTACCTGGGACTTCAGGTGCATACTACCATGCCCAGCTAATTTTCAGTAATTTTTTTTTTTTTTTTTTTTTTTTTTTTTTTTTTTTTTAGTAAAGATGGGGTTTCACCATGTTGCCCAGGCTGGTCTTAAACTCCTGAGCTCAACTGATCTGCCCACCTCAGCCTCCCAAAGTGTTGGGATCACAAGCATCAGCCACTGTGCCTGGCCTTTGGATAGATCCTTAAACGTGGAAATAATGGGCCCAGCATGATGACCCCTTATTTGGGCACTTTGGGAGACGGAGGTGGGTGGATCACCTGAGATCGGGAGTTCGAGACCAGACTGACCAACATGGACAAACCCTGTCTCTATTAAAAATACATAATTAGCTGGGTGTGGTGGTGCATGCCTGTAATCCCAGCTACTTCAGAGGCTGAGGCAGGAGAATCGTGAACCTGGGAGGTTGCCGTGAGCCGAGATCATGCCATTGCACTCCAGCCCGGGCAACAAAAGTGAGACTCTGTCTCAAAAAATAAAAATATATATATAAAAAAGAAAAAGTGGAAATAATGAGTCAAAAAGTATAAACACTTTTAAGGCTTCCTGGAAAGGTTGTATCACTTAACATTTCTATCAACAGTGAGAGGCCATAACAAGTATTACCAGTTTGTAAAAATTGTTGCCAAATCAATAGGTTAAAAAAGTGGCAACTCCTTATCTCAACTTGCAATTCTTTAATTACTCAAGTTGCATATGCAGCATTTCCTATTTCTTAGTCATTTGTATTGCTTTCTGTGACTTGTCTGTTAGTGTCCTCTGCTGGGCTGACTTTGTGAACAGTGGCCCCAATAATCCTACAGTTGTCTGCAGAAGATGCCAAACCTTACATTTAGCCACATGTGATACGGGCCAGCCTCTGGCAGGATTAGAAACAGTCCATGTCAGCATTGCTGTTTCAATGAAACCAGAAAGAGAAAAGGTTTCGTGTTTTATTGGAATTTGGAGATGAAGTTATTTTGCTGAGCCCTGTCTATCATATTACTATGCTTTCTTTCATTTTCTTACTCTCAAAAGCGTTTTTAAATGCTTTTCTAGCAGAAGGGTTAAATTTGGTGCATGTGTGTCCTTTATTTCACTATGTGTACTGACCTCCTACTATGTGCAACACATAGTGGCCACATTAATGGACTGTAGTGTATAGAGAAGAGCCTGGGCTTTTGAGGCAGAAGGGACTTGGGCAAGTCCCTTAAGCTCTTGGAGGCTCAATTTCCTCTTCTTTCAAGTGCAGATGATAGTCCTGTCTTTGAGGAATAAATGTGTTATGAATGTAAAACTCCTGGAACAGCATCTGCCCTATCATAAGATTTCACAGACAATTTTTTTTCCGAGATGGAGTCTTGCTCTGTCACCCAGGCTTGCGTGCAGTGGCACGATCTAGGTTTACTGCAACCTCCACCTCCCAGGTTCAAGCAATTCTCCTGCCTCAGCCTCCTGAGTGGCTGGGATTGCAGGCGTCAGCTACCACGCATGTCTAATTTTTTTTTTTTTTTTTTTTTTTGCATTTTTAGTAGAGACGGGGTTTCACCATGTTGGCCAGGCTAGTCTTGAACTCCTGATCTTGTGATCTGCCCTCCTCAGCTTCCTAAAGTGCTGGGATTATAGGCATGAGCCACTGCACCCAGCTCACAGACAATTCTTGAGCCATTTCTGTGTATTTGACACTGTGCTAGGTACTGACTATAAAATGAGAAATCAGATGGGGCCCGAGGAGAAAAGATAAGAAAGATAAGAAAACTGAGGCTCAGAGAGGTGAAAGGTTTCCTCCAAGGTCATACAGTTGGCAGTCATGACCCAAGTCTGTCTGACTCTACCAAGACACAAGCTCTTCCCATGAGAAGACAGGAGAAAAGTCAGGCTACACATAGGCTAAAAAGGCCCTCTCTGACCCCTGCTGTTCTGTGGTCCTTAGGCCTTTGGCTCCAGGTCTCATGGGTGGGTTGACAGCTTTTTAGAGCCTAGGCCTTAGCTACAGTTCTGGGGCAATAGGAAAAGTGCCAGTCAATGTTCTGTTACACAGTGTGACAGCTATAATTTTTCTTTTCTTCTTTCCATTGTAAGTATTTTCCCTTTAGAGTTAAGGGTGGCAGTGGGAGCCAGCCAGCCTCAGTTTGATTTCTGGCTCTATTATTTACCAAGTGACCATGGGCAAGTTGCTTAACTTGTGTCCTAGTTTCCTTATCTTTAAAATGCAGATAATTATAGCTATAGACTGAATGTTTGTGTCCCTCTAAAAGTCATAGGTTGAAATCCAAACTCTCCATGTGAAAGTATTTGGAAGCCTTTGGGAGGTGATTAGGTCATGAAGGCTGAGCCATCATGAATAGAATTAGTGTCCTTTTAAAGAACACCCAGGGAGCTCACTGAGTCTGGTGGTGCCTTGATCTTGGACATCCCAGGCACCAGAACTGGGAGAGATACATTTTTTGTTGTCTACAAGCCACAATCTACAGGACTTTGTTGCGGCAGCCCAAAGGGACTAAGACATAATAGTACCTACTTCCTGGGGTTCTTAGGATTAAACAAAATCATTCATATGTAGCTCTTAGTATAATGTCTAGCATAGACTATGAGCTCAATTGTTTACTATTAATATTTCCTACTGTTTTCATAGCTACACTTACAATGACTTTATATGATTAAATTTAATGGGTATAATAATACCTTCCTCTGGTGTCAGATATGTAAGGTGTTTCCAATTTTTAAACACAAAGTAAAACATAATTCCTAAGAAAATCATCTTGTAGTTTACAGATTAAGGAAGATTTAAGATTAAAGAGATTTAAGAATTAAATGTTTAATGAATTAACATTAATACATTTAAATTATTAACATCTGTCAAAAATTTAATATTTTCTATACATACTACAGGCTAATTATCCCATCTTAAAAGCCGCTGCATGGATGATCCTTGCCTAAGGCAGAGAGCTGACCTGGATCACTCGACGAGTTCTCCTAGTCATTTGCTCTATGGTTCTCCGAGCCAAGAAGCTGCATCAGCTTTTTCCCCCTTGCCAGAGAACCTGTGATACAGCAAAGCTCAGGGCCAGCCCAGCATATTTCAGATATCATTTGGAAATATCAGGTAGGGCAACTGTCAGGCCGTGTCACCTGATGGGGAACTTATGGGGCGGGGGTTTCTGCTCTGGTCCTTCAGCCAACAAGGCTCAAAGTTAGCAATGGTATAACTAAAATATGAACCTACATGGATTGAGTACCGTCTGTATGCCAGGCTCTGTGAAAACATTCTCCTCAATCCTCAGCTCAACAAATGAGAGACGATTTACTGGCCCTATTTAATAGATGAGAAAACTGGCCTGACCCAGTGGCTCACGTCTGTAATCCCAGCACTTTGGGAGGTTGAGGAGGGAGGATCACCTGAGCTCAGGAGTTTGAGACCAGCCTGGCCAATGTGATGAAATCCCATCTCTACTAAAAATATAAGAATTAGCTGGGCATGGTGGCAGGTGCCTGTAATCCCAGCTACTCGGGAGGCTGAGGCAGGAGAATCGATTGAACCTGGGAAGCAGAGGTTGCAGTGAGCCAAGAGGGTGCCATTGCACTCCAGCTTGGGCAACAAGGGCAAAATGCAGACTCAAAAAAAAAAAAAAAAAAAAAAGAAAACAGTCTCAGAGAGGTGAAAGGTTTCCTCCAAGGTCATACAGCTGGCAGTCATGACCCAAGTCTGTCTGACTCTAAAGACACAAGCTCTTCCCATGAACACTACAAGACTTCAACTTAATTCAATTTAACCAGCATGGATTAGCACTTACAAGCATTGCCCCTGCTACTAAGAACAGGGAGAATATCTGATGGAAGAGACAGACACATAAATAACAAGTTCTAGCATGAAGGCAGATGCATGCCCAGGAGAAGTAGTAAAGCCATGTGGGCAATTCGATTTATCCCATTGTATGTATTTCTGAAAGCCATCCTTAATTCTTTTAGGAAAAGGCAAGGGAGAGGTAGATTGGTAGATCAGGGTTGTAATCAAAGCATAAACAAAGGATGGTGGGGAAATGAGGAAGGAGAGATTAATTCCCACTCAAATCCAGGAATGTCTTTTAGAGAATGTCGCATTTTGGTTGGGGTTTGAAGAGCCAGGGACAATGGGCAAGGGAATATGGGGGACTGGCATGACCTGTCCACTCTCCCAAAGCAAAGTAAAAATAGAACTTTGGTTAGTGCTTGCTAGATATTGGTCCTGAAGCCAGAACACATTCTCCCTCATTCCCACTGTCTTATATACATAGACCTATCAAGACACACCCGAAGATAACCACAAATGTAAAAACACAGAAAATATACATAAACACACACCAGTACACATGCACAGATTATTAAGACACAATATATGAAAATAGATGCTAGCTCCCATACTCATAAACTCACACAGACACATATGATACTCATAAACACAGACTCACAAACATGTTTATGCATTCATACACAGCCTCCCCCGTGCATTACTCATGCAGGAAAATAAATGCATGCTTTCATTAACATACACAGGTTCACATAGAAATCTCATCCTGCCGGTCTGGTTGAAGGCCAATGACTAATGGGAAACCATGCACAAAGGCAAACATCACGTAGGGAAGGCTGGGGTTGAGTTAGCAGTGAGGCTTGGATTAAGCCCCATCAGATGACAAACCCGCCCTGCCTGGCTCCCCCTGGAAGCTGCTAAGCCGAGGCAGCAGCGCCTGACCTAGCTCTGGATCCTGGACGGATGACGCGAGGCTGCGTGACCGAATTCCAGCTTGATCCAGGGTTTAGTGTCATCCAGGGTCAAGCTCGGCTATCAGCCCCACCCTGATCCCTGCAACCAGCAGGAGGCTCTGGGGACACTGCAGGGCTGGGGCCTGGGGCTACTTTCTAATCCTAGGCTTGCCCTGGCACAGAACGCTGAGAGTCGTTAGCATTAATGAGGGTTTACAACAGTGGGCCAGGCGCTGGGCTAAGCCTTTTATGTCCATGACTTAATTCTCTCAACAGCTCTGTGAGGGGGGTGAGGAGTGTCCTATCATCTTCATTTTAGTGGTGAAAACACTGCGCTCAGGCCACAAAACCATTCAGCAAGAGACATCAAGTTGAGGTTAACCCCGTCTGATCCTATTCTTCCCAGGGTTTAGATAAGTGTGTTTGCGAGCCTGTCTCCTCCTCGCAGGACGCCTGCATCTTCTGCCCTGAAGGGTCTCCACCGCCTGGTCCCGCCCCCTCATCCAGCCTGGCACAACATCTGGCCCACAGCAGGTGTCTGGTGGGGGCGTGGGTCTCGGTTCAGGGAGGCTCTCAGCAAGGGCCTCAGTTTCCCCATCTCTGAAATGGGAATGGCGGCTGAGACCTCGCAAGGCTGAGGCTAGGCTCTCTGGAGCAGCAGAGGGCATGCTAAGCTCTACGTCCTCGCTGCCGCCGCCCTCTCCCATCGCGGGGTTCCCGCGCGTCCCCGCCCGAGACCGGGTGCGGCGCCGGCGCCCCATTGTTCACGAGGGCCGGGATGCTCCCAAGTGCCGATTCCATCCCCCGGTCGAGCTCGCAGCGCGGTAGAGCAGATGACTAGGCCCGGCGTCTGCCGCACGGGGCGCATCCTTTGTCTGCTCCGCGGCGCCCGGTGCCCGAGGCCCGCGCCCCACTCCTTGGGTAGACAAAGCCGGGGCCGCCGCGAGCCCGGCGGGCTGGAGCTGGGCTCGCACCACCCTTCTCCCGCCTCACGGACCGCCCCCTCTCCTGGACGTCCTATGATTGGCCCACAGGGCTACAAAGAGGCCGGGAAGCGGGCGGATCACGTGGGCTAGTCTGGCCTCCCATTGGTTAGGCGCGGCTGCCAATCGAGGAGGGCGGGCGGTCCGCGCTCGGTCCGGTCGCTCCCTCCGCTCTGGGGCCCGCCCGCGGGGCCGGCCGCCTGTCAGAGGGAGGTGGCGATGGTGCGCCCGGTGGCGGCGGCGGTTGCGGAGGCTTCCTTGGTCGGATTGCAGCGAGCAGAAGATGACTGACCAACCGACTGGCTGAATGAATGAATGGCGGAGCCGAGCGCGCCATGAGGAGCCTGCCGAGCCTGGGCGGCCTCGCCCTGTTGTGCTGCGCCGCCGCCGCCGCCGCCGCCGCCTCAGCCGCCTCGGCGGGGAATGTCACCGGTGGCGGCGGGGCCGCGGGGCAGGTGGACGCATCGCCGGGCCCCGGGCTGCGGGGAGAGCCCAGCCACCCTTTCCCTAGGGCGACGGCTCCCACGGCCCAGGCCTCGAGGACCGGGCCCCCGCGCCCCACTGTCCACAGACCCCTGGCTGCGACTTCTCCAGCTCGGTCTCTGGAGACCACCCCTCCTCGGGCGACGGCCGGACTCGCCTCCACCACCTTTCAGACGCCGCTCGGCCCTTCGCCGACCACCCCTCTGGCGGCGGAACGCACTTCGACCACCTCTCAGGTGCGGACCAGATCCGCGCCAACCACCCTTTCGTCGACCACTGGCCTGACGCCGACCACCCCTGTAGCGATCACCGTCCCGGCGCCCACCACTCCCCGGACCCCGACCCCCGTTTCCCCCGGCAGCAGTAGCAGCGGCAACGGCAGCCTCCCCACCCCACCTGCCACCGAGGCCCCCTCTTCGCCTCTTCCAGGTGAGTCCGGCGCTCCCTCTTGGGCAGGACCCGTCCTCACCCCAGCCCCGGCATCTAGGGGGTTGGGCTCTTGCCTATAATTTATCGTTTCTTGCCTCAAAGTCACCCCATGTTTCGGCTCCCCAGGGGAGATCCCAGCTCCAGCTAGTCCCCCTCCCGCCTCCAATCAATCTGGAAAGTCTTTTGTCCCCCGTGGGCCGTGCTCCCTCGGGAGGGGGTGGCTGCTGGGTGGAAGGCATCTCATCTTCTTCCCAACAGGGCTTCGGGCCTTTTTCAGAGACCCAGAATGGGCGCAAACTTCTGGGTTGGGTTCCCGCACCCAGTCTCTCTGCCTGTGTTATTTGGAGGAAGTTTGAAAGCCCGCATAGTACCTCCTTCAACCACTGGGTCAAAAGCTGAGGATAAGGGATTCCTTTCAAAGCTCCAGTTTCCCTGGTCATTTCTTCTTGTTTATGTAAATATCAGATGCGTGTATGTGACAGGTGGAAGAGAGGTAGTGAGAGGACTTTGTTTACAAACAATATAGGGACCACTTGAGGGCAAAAAAGAAAAACAAAAAAAGGCATTGTAAGCCATGTTGTCCCTGCAAATAAGTGGATTCAGTAGGTCATTTGGGACAGGTGTGTATCTAGGTTGAGCACATTTATAAATTAGGTTAAATCTCTTTCTTGCACCGTTTTTTTCTTCCACAAGTGTAAGGTCAACATGTTTGGACAAATACACAATTTAAACAAGGATGCCTATTTTTGTCTCCTTAAGCCAGGATATTCAACTTTGCTGATGTTGATAAATGCCACTTTCTGTTTGAGCCCACGTGGAAAAGGCTTTTCTTGCTGAAGTCTTGAAGCAAAATTAGAGACAACTCCTGTTCTTTCCCCGTTTAAATCTAGAGTGGACCTAGAACTAAAACAAAACAAAACAAAACTTACCTTGTCGAGATGTTAGGCAAAAGTTTCTGAGTTCTCTTGTTTTGAGTTTGGGTGGAGATTTGTCCAAATCGTTTGTCTAGCTGGGTCTGTGACCCAAATCTTAGGCTTAGTGGAGGCAGGTATGGACTTTGGACTATAATTGAGTGTGTAGAGAATTCTCCCACATGGTTATGAGCCTTAATACAGTCTTGAGTCTTGGGTTAGAACTCGCAATGACATAAGTAGGATTATTCCCCCATAAGAAGCCAAAGATGCATCTCTTCCAGCTTCAAGGATAGTATTAGCTAGCTGGGTTTTACCTGTAACCCTTTTTGGCTTTCGTATGGAGAGATTGACATATTACTGAGAGACAGGAAGCATAGTGGTTGAGAATATGGACTCTGGAGTTTATTCCTAGGTTTGAATTATAGCTCTTCCCCTTGTTAGCTGTGTAAGCTTAGGCAGGCCACTGAAGCTCTCTGGACTCAGTTTCTTAGATTGTGAAACGAAAATAATATTATAGTAGTACTTATCTCATAGGTTGCTATGAAGACTTTTTTTTTGTTTGTTTTTTGAGACAGGGTCTGGCTCTGTTGCCCAGACTGAAGTGCAGTGGTGCAATCTTGGCCCACTGCAACCTCTGCCTCCAGGGCTCAAGCAATCCTCCCACCTCAGCCTCCTGAGTAGCTGAGACTACAGGTGTGAGTCACCACACCCAGCTAATTTTTTATAGAGATGAGATCTCATTATATTGCCCAGGCTAGTCTTGAATTCCTCAACCGAAGCAATCCTCCTGCCTCGGCCTCTCAAAGTGCTAGGATTACAGGCATGAGTCACTGCACCAGGCCTGCTGGGAAGATTGAATAAGTTAATACACTAAACTGTGCTTACAACAGTTCCTAGTGCAAAATAATCACTGTATGTGTTAGCTATGCTTATGACCAGGCCTGTGTGTGTGTGTGTGTATAGAAAGTATTTGAGAAAACTAATAGGGACTTGTGGTGATTTTTATTTGTTTTAGTAAAATATAATAGAAAAAGAATGAATTTGATTCTCTGGAGTTTTAAGCATACAGAAATATTTAAGTAGCAAGATCACGTACTTTGGTTAGTATCTGATAAATAAATGTGTTTAATTCATGTTATTTTACTTTTACTATTTTTGTATTGTTATTTTTAAACCGCAAAGGTAACCCCTACAGGTAAAAAAATATAAATAACCAGAAGTCCACAAAGGAAAAAGGGAAAGTCACTCTTTCACTGCCTTCTAGTTTCATTCAGTCCTTAGAAGTTACTGCTGTTACCAATTTGTCAGATCTTTTTTCAGCTGTTTTTGCTGGGCATATGTGAACATACACACAGGGTATTTAAAAATAGATTTTAAAAAATCAAAATTGAATAATTCTACACGTTTCGCAACTTGTGGTATTCACTTAACTGTGTATCATGGACTTTAAAAAAAAAAGTCAGTATCTAGAGTCTACTTTATTCTTTTCAATAGTTGCATTTTCCAGAGTAAGAATGTATAATAATTTATTTAACCAAGGCCTTATTTATGGACACTTAGATGCTTCTAGGCTTCACTTAAAAAAGCCCAGAGAGGAAGCAGCACAGAGTATTTTTGTTAAGTCTGTCATACATTTACTATATTCTCTAATAATTTCACTGGAGTTGCTTAGAATCCAGTCCAGTTTAAACTGAAGTAAAGCTCATTTGATTACTATTTGCCATCTGAACTGTTGTTCAGCGTTTTTAGTAATTTTCATGAACTAACGTATTATGTCCGTGGTGGTCTTTGGTTGAAGAAATTTTAGAAGGATGTCCAATTTCAGTAACTTTCCTGTGTTTTAAATATTAGGTAGTTTGTACTTTTCTGTGAATTCACTCTGGATTGCCAGTGTCTCAGCAGCTGAACTGACTTTACAGTGATCTGATCAAGTATGGAACATGGGCTCCAGTCTGCTTTGAACAGTAAACATCTCTCTGGCAGAAGGAAAACTTATAATTGAATTTGAGAGAACTGGTTTGGCTTGCAAAGTTGGATTCCCTGGCATTTGAGAAGATGGTTGTACAGTATTTTTTTTATTTCAGCATTCCTGTAAGAACTAAGTGCCATTGATATTATTTGATTGGATAGGTCTTATAGATTCTTTTTGAATTAATAGTTTCTTTCATGGAGATTGAGCTGAGAGCTCTTGCCTGCTCCTCAATTAGGGCCCTCTTTTGTTTACAGGTACACTGATCTGCAAACTGAAACTAATTGCCCAGCAAGCAGGCACTTTTTCTCCCACAAACCCAGCGAAGCATCCAGCTGATTGGTTAGCTGGGTAGGACATTTTAAGCAGGGTGAAGAGAGATGCTGTGATACCAGAAGTAGTAACAATTAGCAGTAACACACTGAGGTAATGACAAAGGTTTGATTTTTTATTTTTTTTTTTTTTGAAATGGAGTTTCACTCTTGTTGCCCAGGCTGGAATGCAGTGGCACAATCTCGGCCCACTGCAACCTCTGCCTCCTGGGTTTCAAGCGATTCTCTTGCCTCAGCCTCCTGAGTAGCTGGTATTACAGGCACCTGCCACCATGCCCGGCTAATTTTTGTATTTTTAATAGAGATGAGGTTTTACCACATTGGCCAGTCTGGTCTCGAACTTCTGACCTCAGGTTATCCGCCCTTCTTGGCCTCCCCAAGTGCTGGGATTACAGGTGTAAGCCACCGTGCCTGGCCTAAATGTTTGATTTTTAAAATTATGGACCCTTAGGGCAAGACAGGACTTTAAATGCCACTACCTCCTAATGTGGCTCTACATTTGAAGAAATATTTCCATAGGCTTAGCTGAAATTTCTTCTTTCAGTTAGCTGATTGATCTGGCTCTGCCAGTTGGGGCCACACAGAAAAAGTCAGCTGTCTCTGTGCCATGACAATTCTTACGGATTTGGGGACAGGGATCATGCTACCTTTCAGTCTGGGCTAAATAACTTCAGCTCCTTCAACTGGTCTTTCTGTGACATGGTTTCAGATTTTCTCACTATCTTGGTTACTTCTCTTCTAGTATTTTTTTTTTTTTTTTTTTTTTTGAGACAGAGTCCCACTCTGTTGCCCAGGCTGGAATGCAATGACCGTGATCTTGGCTCACTGTAACCTCCACCTCCCAGTTTCAAGCAATTCTCTTGCCTTAGCCTCCTCAGTAGCTGGGATTATGGTGCTTGCCTCCAAGCCTGGCTACTTTTTGTATTTTTAGTAGAGACAGGGTTTCACCATGTTAGCTAGGCTGGTCTCAAACTCCTGACCTCAGCAGACCCACCTGCCTCAGCCTCCAAAAGTGCTGGGATTACAGGCGTAAGCCACTGTGCCTTGCCCTCTTCTAGTCTTTTTCAGTCTTTTTGTGTCTCTCCCAAAATGTGGAACAGAGCTGAATGTAATACTCCAGATGTACTCTAACCAGCTTGTAGCAGAAAGGGGAGTTGCCTCATTCCTTCTGGATGGGATACTGATGTTGATGTGGTTAGTTCCTAATCACAGTAGCTTTTTGGCAGCCACATTATGTTGTTGACTCATTGAGCCCATTAAGATTGCTAAGTTCTGTTAAAATTTATTTATTTTTAAGTATGTGCTGGGTGAGTCCTCCGTTCATTTTGGACTTGGAAATTCTTGTAATTTTCTAAAGTATAATCTGAGACATTTACTAAATTTATAAGATTGATTGTGTTAAATTCAATTATCCTTTTAGATCCCAAGTTTGTCAGTCTACTCCACCCGGTTTATTTGCATTTACCTACAGGGTGTTCCTATAGACAGAGTCTAAAGACAAGTTAGGGCAGATTATTCTTACCTCATAGGGGAGAGTAAATTTACAGATGATAAAACAATTTGGAAGGCAAGGGATAATAATTTAGATTAGCTTTGAAGGGTCTCTTTCAGCTCTAAAGTTCTGTGATGATTTGGTCTGCATGATTCAAGACATATTTATGCCCCCCAAAGAACCTTAATTATTTATTTGTTACCTAAGTGATGAGAATAGACTTGTTTAAGCAAGCTGTAGAATTTAGAATTTGGAAACTCTGACTACTGTGATATGTAAATAAAATATTACAGATGTATTATATTTGTTTTTTGGTGGGTTTTTTTTGTTGTTGTGTTTTTTTGTTTGAGACAAAGTCTTGCTCAGTTGCCCAGGTTGGAGTGCAGTACCTTCTTGGCTCACTGCAACTTCTGCCTCCCAGGTTCAAGCAATTCTCCTGTCTCAGTCTCCCGAGCAGCTGGGACTACAGGCATGTGCCACCACACCTGGCTAATTTTCTTATATCTTTAGTAGAGATGGGGTTTCACCATGTTGGTCAGGCTGGTTTCGAACTCCTGACCTCAAATGATCTGCCTGCCTCAGCCTCCCAAAGTGCTGGAATTACAGGTGTGAGCCACCGTGCCTGGCCAAGGAAATGTTTTCCTCACCCTAACATTCTCTAATACTAGATTCAAGATCCTACTTGTGTTTCTTTAAGAAGATGAAATTTATTTCAAGGAAATACAAACTGTCCAGGCTTCAAAGTTAATATAGATCCATAGTCTTTTTTCCAATACCTGTGTGTCGGATGTGTTTCAGAATTTAGATTTTTAAATTTTTTTCATAAATACATTCCAGTGAACTGGGGGCAGCATTTTGTAATCAAACACATTAAGATATCTGCAGTAAAATGCACATATCTTTATACTGAGTGGGATAAATAAAGACTATCAGTAGCCTTACATTTGCTGAGGTTAGGTTTTGTTGCCAAACATATTCAGGATAGGTCAGATATTTGCCACCAAATGAGTTACAGGAAAATTTTTAGTTTCACAGCTTCTGGTATTTAGCATTAGGTTTGAGGGACTGTGGACTACTATAATAGTAATTACAGTCGGGCGCGGTGGCTCACGCCTGTAATCCCAGCACTTTGGGAGGCCAAGGCGGGTGGATCACGAGGTCAAGGGATCTAGACCATCCTGGTCAACACAGTGAAACCCCGTCTCTACTAAAAATACAAAAAATTAGCTGGGCATGGTGGCGAGTGCCTGTAATCCCAGCTACTCAGGAGGCTGAGGCAGGAGAATTGCCTGAACCCAGGAGGCGGAGGTTGCGGTGGGCCGAGATAGCGCCATTGCACTCCAGCCTGGGTAACATGAGCGAAACTCCATCTCAAAAAAAAAAAATAGTAATTACAAACCCACTTACTATGTTCCCGGCACTGTTCTACGTGTCATACACACACACACACACACACACACACACACACACACACACACACACACACAAATCATTTAATCTTCAAAACAGGAACTATTGAGTTAGTTACTATGATTATCCTCATTTTATAGATAAGGAAATTGAGTCCCGTTGAAGGCCAGCTCTGGTAGAAGCTAATTTCAAACCTAGTTGGTCTGACTCCAGAATCCATATTATTGGCATTTAAAGAAATACAGTTGCTGGTCGGGCGTGGTGGCTCATGCCTGTAATCCCAGCACTTTGGGAGGCCAAGTTGGGTGGATCACAAGGTCAGGAGATCGAGACTATCCTGGCCAACATGGTGAAACTCCGTCTCTACTAAAAATACAAAAAAATAGCTGAGCGTAGTGGTACGCACCTGTGGTCCCAGCTACTCAGGAGGCTGAGGCAGGGGAATTGCTTGACCCTAGGAGGCAGAAATTGCAATGAGCCGAGATTGCACCATTGCACTCTAGTCTGGCGACAGACCGAGACTCCAAAAAAAAAAAAAAGAAATATAGTTGCCTAGAAGAGTAGGAAATCATTTTGCTAAAAATATTGGTTCTTGGATATTGATCTGAGAAAACTTCTACTGTTCTTTGGCATTTACTGTCTTCATTCCACTGTGTGCTAGTCATTCATCCTCCTGAATTTTCTTTCTTTTTTTTTTGAGACAGGGTCTCACTCTGTCTCCCAGGCTGGCGTGCAGCAGCACAATCATGGCTCACTGCAGCCTTGACCTCCTGGGCTCAAATGATTCTCCCTCCAGAGCAGCTGGAACTACAGGCATGCACCACCACGCCGAGCTAGTTTTTGTATTTTTAGTAGAGATGGGATTTCGCTATGTTGCCCAGGCTGGTCTTGAACTCCTAAGCTCAAGCAATCCACCCAGTTGGACTTCCCAAGTACTGGAATTACAGGTGTGAGACACTAAGCCCAGCCACCTTCCTGAATTTTCTGTTTGACAGTGTTTTACAATTGTCATATTAAATTATAGCTCTTATTGTTTCATTAATTAGGTTCTAAGTTTGTCTGTGATAGAGAGATTTGTTCATATTTTTTGTGGGGCCAGGCTCAGGGACTTCTAAATTTATCATACCTTATGCCTGGCCTAATGGCCTAGGTTTCTGTAGAGATTCCTTAGTCTGATTAGTTTCTGGAGCAGCATAGGTAAACTCCAGAACATTAGTTTGAAATATTCTGAATTATGTCCCCAGGAAGCCTTCTGGCTAGTTGAAAATTTACACATTGAAATAATCTGACTAGGCCTTTTTATCTTGATCTCTTAAAAAGACCCATAAAATTAAAGTGTGCATTACTTTTCATCTTAGCATTCTAAACGTGTGTATATTAACTTCCAGACGTTCTGGCACCCTTATAAAAAGAATGGAAGAAAAGTATTGCAGTGCTGTTTTTACTGATGAGTAAATTATGGGTGGAGAGAGTTCTGCTCTAGGGTACTTAATCCGAAGAAAATAGAAATGTAAGACCTTGTTTAGCTGAAAGACAGTGTTAGATGATATTTTAAGTTATAAATAGCTTTAATCCATACTTTTTGCCTTGAGCTTGATTTTTGTGTGTGTGTTTTTTAGGTGATATAAAAATCTTTATTACTAATGTTGACATTATGTTACAGGGACCTCTTCTGTGATCACTTAGACTTTTTTCAAGTATATGTTTTGATTTATCTGTTTTTTACTAGAAATGACTACCCTGACTGCACTGGTAACTTTAAAGGAGGATTTCTAAAAATGTGATGAAGAAGATAAAGATTATGTCTGGATACCTATGTTTGAATCTTAGTAAACGTTTAGTAAAAATAATTATCGTTTTAGATGTATCTATATGGGTACATGTGATAAATTTGTGTCAAAATAATCTCTCTAATAATGTCACTGTTCTGTAGATAATTATTGACAGAAAAAATCTTTATTATTTTGTCTTCATTGAAAAAAACCTTTCTTCTATGCTCCTTGTTCATTTTTTTTTTTCAAATTGAAGTATTCTCTGTGTTCCTCTCACTCATATCTTTTATTTTTAGCCCCATCCATTCTTTCCATGATCTTTAAGGAACCAAATTACCCTTTCTGTTGAACAATTTACCACTTTGTCCTCCTTCAGTGCTTCTTCAAAGGCTGATTCTTCCAAGAAGTCTTTCTAGATGAACAAAAAGTCCTTGAAGATGTCTTAGCGTCAGCATGCATAGTGTTGAACAGTTTGCACTCAAAACAGAATCCGTCTTTCTCTGTGACTTTGACTTTTTTCCTATTGATTTGTTTTTAGTCTATTTAATTTAGATTATGAAGCCTTCTTAATAAGAAAATGTCATCTTTTATATAATATTCAGAACATGGTAATTATTCTCTCTTTTTGAAAAAAAATAGAGAAAAGATTTTCTTTTTCCACTGGTATCTTCTTTATTGTCCAGCTTGTACCCCACCCCCACACCCTCTGCCACCTTCATCTGAGGAACAATAAAGAAAAAACTTTCATAACAGAAATTATCTGGCTCTAAAAAAAATCAAGTACTTTGACTAAGTAGCAGATGTATTTTCCTATTTATGAATAACATGAGCTGTTTTTGTGGTAGGTGGTTTGGGATGCATACCAGTATAAAAGGCCTAATTTGATTAAGAAATAAATGTTTGATCTTTTGAATGACAGAATTTCCCCATTAGAAATATAATTAAAGTTAATAGTGAACAGAGTGCTTCTAATATTAATAATTAACAAGTGTGCAGTACATTATGGCTTACAAGGTGCTCTTAGAATGTCGAAAACCTTGCAATTCATATTTTGTTGATTTCTGCATATTACATGAATGAAAAAGGCTTATCTCCTCTGTTTGTACTTTTATTGGTGAATATTGATCAAACCTTCATAGGTTTTGGTGGGTTTCAGATTTGATACTTTGAATTTCAAATCATTATGTTTTAAGTTTATTTTGTTAAGTATAAATCTTGGCTTGTTTAGCTGCCCATATTTATATGATGAAAAAATGGTATTTGGAGAAGAGAACTGCTTGCTTTATATTTTCTTCCCTAAACACTACACAGGGCTGAATGTTGTGGAAAGCGCCCAGTAGTAATTGAAAGTAAATGGTGATGGAGATACCAAGATGAACTACAGAACTTGACTTGGAGGGCTCATATGATGAATTTCATTTTTTTTTTTTTTTTGAGACAGAGTCTCACTCTGTCATCCAGGCTGGATTGCAGTGGTGCAATCTCAGCTTACTGCTATCTCCACCTCCTGGGTTCCAGCAGTTCTCCTGCCTCAGCCTCTCGAGTAGCTGGGATTACAGGTGCCTGCCACCATGCCCAGCTAACTTATGTATTTTTAGTACAGACAGGGTTTTGCCATGTTGGCCAGGTTGGTTTGAAACTCCTGCCCTCAAGTGATCCATTTGCCTTCGCCTCCCAAAGTGCTTGGATTACAGGCATGAGCCACTGCACCTGGACTAAATTTCATTCCTTCATATTGAAATACTTAATTATTTCTTAGTGTAAGAATCTCTTTGGAAATTAGTATATATATATACCTTTTTCTTTTTCCAAGATAGAATCTCACTGTGTCTCCCAAGCTGGAGTGCAGTGATGCCATCTCAGCTCACTGCAACCTCTACCTCTTAGGTTCAAGCGATTCTCTTGCCTCAGCCTCCCAAGTAGCTGGGATTACAGGCACCCACCACCATGACCAGCTAATTTTTATATTTTTAGTAGAGACACGGTTTCACCATGTTGGCCAGGCTGATCTCAAACTCCTGACCTCAGGTGATCCACCCGTCTCGGGTCTCCCAGAGTGCCGGGATTACAGGCATGAACCACTGCACCTGGACCACAATCTCTTTGGAATTATCTTAACCTGCTATTTCAGTTGTACTGCCTCAAATCACTGTGTTAATGGCAAAGAGATTTACACTTTCACCTATAATGTTAACTGAGTACATATTATATGCCTGATTACCTATAAGGCTTTTTTTTTACATACATCATGTTATTTAATTTTTAAACAATGCAGAAGTTAAATCTTACTAGCTGTACTTTATGACTGGCAAACACTGAGATTCAGAAAGTTCAAGTAGTTTGTTCAAGCCTATCAGGCTTACAGACCCCATGAGGGCAGGACTTCTGTTTGTTTTGTTCACCATTATACCTCTGCTGTCCAGCCCAAATAGATTCTTAATAAATATTTAGTGACTGAATTAGTGAAAAGGAGGGAACAATTTGTAGGTATACTAGACATGCAGTGTCCATTATTCTTGAGAAAAATAATGTAATCATAGCCTTTCTCTTTAGTTTAGAAATGAACTTTTCTCTCACTCACAGTAATATAAGGAATAGTATGAGAACCTGCTTAGGGCAAGTGCAACTCCTTGAGATCTATCTTATTATATTAATTATTCATTTTTATTACATAAGTTTTTCCCTTGTATTTTTCTTAAAGGAAGAACAACAATGGACAAATGAACATTTGATGACTTTGTAGAAAGGGTAGCTAAAAAGTTGCAAAAGCTGAGAAGTTGTCTGTAAAATGTGGGATCCTAAGTTTTTTATTAGTTCTTTTACTAGTTCTCTATCTAGCGAAAGCAAGTAGTTTGCTCTGTTAAATGAGGTAGACTAGATTTGTCCTTTTTAAACAGTATTATTTGGGGACCTAGGATTCCTCAGATGTGTTTGGGAGCTGTTATAGGGACTAGAGAGGCCAGCAGGTCTACTTCTGAACCGTTTACACCCAATTCTCTCCTCATCCCTACATCACCACCCACGCTTTCATCAGCTCTTCTCGCATTTGGCTTATCTATTGGATTTGTCCTTTCAGTAAATATTTTTGAAATAGGAATTCTCTTACTCTAACATTTTGTGATAAAGAAATTTGGTAATCTATGAACTTACATTAAAATATTTACATTATATTAAGTAACACTATACATGAGAGGAGAGAAATATACCAAAATGTTAATTGGTTAAAA
Organism: Sapajus apella; assembly: GCF_009761245.1. Lineage (NCBI taxonomy): Eukaryota > Metazoa > Chordata > Mammalia > Primates > Cebidae > Sapajus > Sapajus apella. Next base: position 5,972,606 of record NW_022437016.1, on the reverse strand, counting down.
CAAAGTAATGGGATTATGGGTAATTTTAATTACCTTCTTTGTGTTTTTCTGAATTTTTAAAGTTTTTTCAATGACTATATCCAATTCTAATTTTATGGTCATAAAAATAAATGAATAACATTTAAAAATGAATAAAAAGTTCTGATAAGCTTGGTAAGTCTTTACTTATGTAATAAGATCAAGTCAAATGATATTACCTCGGGTCACTTAACTATAATTTCTGTCATTGACTAAGCAAGTTTGATCTATATCAGAGGTATTTTTCTAGTCTAAGTGAGCCAGGGTTTTGAAGAAAGGAGATTGCTGAAGACAGTACCAAAGAAAGGAGACTATTCCTGAGGCCTGACAAATCTTAAACATAGAGTAGGAATGACATATCTAAGATTTGGTACCCTTAGGGAAAGTTTAACTGAGATCTTCAGCAGAGGCTGAAAATTGAGAGCTGGTTCTTTCTCCATTTTATTCTGTCTAGGTAATTTAAAGTATGCACTTTAAAATTACGTAAGGTAGCTTATTGAAATAGATCTTGTTTAGATTGTACAAAATTTGAATTCATGGCATTGTTCGTAGTCTTTATCAATGTAATATAGTTGATTATTTCTTCCTTAAACTTACAGAGCACCTAAAAGTTTGGTTTTAGTCTGTCCATATGTTTTGCAATTAGATCAGATGGGATTGCTGTTATACTGGTAATATAACAGATGTTCTAAATGATACCTTGCCAGGGAGACAGCTAAGCTATAAGGGAAGGAGAAATTTATTCATTTGGAAAAAGGAATGTATTCTGCCCAGCCACAGGGAAAACGATAAGGAGTAGGAATGTTGTCAACCTGGCTGGAGAATGTTAAATAACGTTTTACTAAATTTTAGACCTGTTAGATAACTGAGTCTGAAAACTTATTTCAGTCTTGCATGCTTCCAAGAAGCTGGCCTATTATCACAGATCTTATTAGATTTTTATAATTTATTTTTTAATAATCTAGTGCTTTTACTTGATATATATGAACAAAAGGAAGAGATTAGAAGTAGTAGCATTGTTAACTGCAAGGAGAATATAATATTTCCTATTCCCTTTTAATTTTGAATTTTTTTTTTTTTTTTTTGAGACAGGGTCACACTGTCACCAAGGCTGGAGTGACATGATTATGGCTCGCTGTAGCCTTGACCTCCTGGGTTCAAGTGATCCTCCCATCTCAGCCTCTCAAGTAGCTGGTACTACAGGCATGTGGCACCATGTCCGGCTAACTTTTTTAAACATTAATTTTTTTTTTTTGGTAGAGACAGGGTTTTACTATGTTGCATAGGCTGGTCTCGAATTCTTGGGCTCAAGTGATCCGCTCACCTCAGCCTCCCAAAGTGTTGAGATTACAGGCTTGAGCCACTGTGCCTGGACTGGAAATGGTCTTTAAAGATGAAATTTCTTTAAAAAATATTCTAGGAAAAGTATAGATGTTATTCATTCTGAAGGCAACTGGATAACTTGAATAGTTTTTTAGATTCTCTTCAGTCCTGTTAATCATCATAGGGATTGGGAAGGGCTGTTGGAAATAATGGGGGGAAAGGACTTGCATTCCAATATATTTATCCTGTTTTATTTGTTTATTGAGGCTTGATGGGAGGAAGGCATTGGGCTTTTTCTGCTGTAGATTTTTAATGTGGTTTTATATTTATTGTAATTCTAGAGTGTGTTTTATCAGTTCTATATGAATAGCACCAATGGTATAGTCCCACCATCTATTGATGTTGTGTGGGTTAATGAATAGTTATAAAGTGTACCAAAAACTGAAAGCAATCTAGCTGTTGGGTATTTTATACTAAATTGTTGGCATATTGCCTACAAACCTATCCTGTTCAACTGGTTTTAGTTTTTAAGTTAGTTTGTTGCTTCAACTTGGCCACAAAGGCAGGGCTGAATGGTCCAGCTAATCAGTGGAATGGAAGTCAGAAGAACTAAATTCCAATCTTGCTATTCACTTTTTGGGTTATTGACACATTTTTTTGATGACTCTGTGACTTAGTTTCCCTGACTATAAAATGAAACTTACTTCCAGACTCCCAAGGTTTTTGAGAAGTTAACATATGTTAACTACCTTGGGCTTTCTCAGACACAAAGCCTTTATAGAATTCATGCTGTTTTCTTATATTCTTTCCAGATTATGTGGTTTATATTAGCATAAAATGTAATGTGACCAAGATAGCTTTGATTAAACACAACAAAGAAATAAACACATGCATTTATATATGGCTTCTTTACACAAAATATAATTTTATGCTGTTTTGTAGTTGACATATTTGTATAATTTAACAATTATACCATGATATTTTCCAAAGGTTTGGGATCCTTTAGTATTATTTTTCTTCCCCTCTACCTTGAGAAAACAAAATAATCTTTATCTCATATTAAACTCACAACATATATAAGTTATGCTTTATATGTTATTATTTTTGGTTGATCTGTTTAGGATGGATTCTACTCACTTTTTTTTAAGAAACAGGGGCTCACTCTTTTTCCCAGGTTGGAGTGCAGTAGTGTGATTGTAGCTCACTGCAGCCTCGAACTCCTGGGCTCAGGTGATCCTCCCATATCAGCCTCCTGAGTATTTGGGACCACAGGCATGTACCACCATGCTCAGCTAATTAAAAAAAAATTGTAGACATGTGGTCTTGCTATATTGCCCAGGCTGGTATTAAACTCCTGGGTTCAAGAAGTCTTCTTACCACAGCCTCACAAAGTATTGACATTACAAGTGTGAGCCACTGCACCTGGCAAATTTTTTTACAGTTATAAAAATAATCTATGTTCATTGCAGAAAACATAAAGAAGGGTAAAAACAAAACATGAACCCAGAGATAACTAAAGTAACTATTTAGTGGTAACTGTGAAATTTTTTTACATCAATATTTTAACTCCCTCCCTGCCATTGAGATAATTCTGTATGGAAGTATTGCTTTAAAACTGTTCTTTAACATATTTCAGACATTTTAATGTTTTGAAGTGAGGCACCTTTCAAATGGAAATGAAAGTGTGAAAGTAGTACTGTTGGTACTATTACTGTTATTTAAATTATCAAACTTTAAGTGTCTACCATGTTTAATTTACTATATTAGATGCCTCCTAATAGAGAAAAAAGCTACCCCATAAAGCTTTTTTAAAATCACTGATTGAGTTTAATATTTTATTACTGTATGTATTACTTCATTTCTTACAGTAATAAATGAGATCACTTTATTATGAAAACAGAGGTGCAAGTAGGATTTAACACTTTTCTGAAGACAAATATGAGAGATCAAAATGCAAAAAAAATCCACCACATTTAAATTATTTGTCATGTCACCAAAAAGAATGTAAATCTATTTTGGGTAGTGATCTAAGATTCCATATGATGCTTTACTTGAGACTTGGTACTTCCTGGCAGAACCAAGCCAGTGACTGTGTTTCTTATGTCTGCTCCAGCAGAAGCATGATTTGTCATTGGTTCACGTGGTCCTTGAAAGCCAAAAGCAGTCTGGAAAAAAGCCAGGCATTTGGTATTTTTCAATACTGTGGTGAGAGAAGACAAGGTGCCCATCTGCCTGGCTTGTACATTGCCAAAAAGACCTAGGTGCTATCCTAAAGAATATACCAGAGAATGACTCTGGCCTTTAGGAAACTAGTTAATGATTACTCTTCTCTGAATTTTGAACTTTGAAATCCAAGCAGTAGTGAATCATAGTGTTATTGAGAGAGGATTAAATTGATCAATGTATGTAAAACACTTAATTCAGTAGTGCTTAACAATCAGTACATATATTAATCAGCACATAGTAAACACTCAAAACAATTTTTGAAAAACAGGGATTTTTCAAAGACAGCAGTGAGAAACAGCAGTGAAAACTTTGTTAATTCTAGATTAATTAATTTGCCAACTTTCTTGATATAATCCGTAGACTGGTAACACATTGGTAATCAGAAAGACTTGCATATTGTCACAAATCATCTCTGTAATAGGTGGTTCTAAGGTGCAGGGTAGGAACAATATGCTTGAAGCAAAGGCTACCTCCTACTTTTCCAGAATGGCCCAGGTGAAGCTAGAATTATGCCGTGTCATGTTGCTAGATACAACAGTAATGGTACTGCTTAGAACTGGACTAAATGGAAGAGATTTTAAAAAGGTAAATGCAAAGATGGTAATCCCCGAACCAGCCATTGTCCAGTTCTGGTAGGTATTTACTCCTTGGGATCTTATGTAGGCATCAGGCCCTAGCTATAAATGACCTAGTAAAGTGAAAATAAAATTGGGCTTATAGAAAGATGTGACCACTCAATTTTATGTTGATAGCACATTGATATTTTTGAAAGCATGCCAAATACAACAAGTCACATAACTTTCCTGGGCCTCTATACTATCTCCTGTAACATGAGTATATTAGTAACCTACCAAATAAGGTTCTTGGGTATTGGGCCTAGAATTTAAAACTAGCCCTCTGACTCAAATCTGTGCTCCTTTTTTTCTTTTGACTAAACTGTGCTGCCTTGCCAAAGCAGATGGGAGTAGCAAAAAATGAAATGAAGCATTTAGTAGCTACAGAGCACATTTTGGGTTCTGTTCTGTTCTTTTTTTTTTCTCTTCCGCTATCCTCCCCCAGAAAACTCATACATTTTCTCTCTCAGCACTGGTTCTGAGATGTACACAGTGATCCAGTTTTGCTTTCAGTAGTTACTGTGAAATCAAAATTAGATCAAAGAGTGTTTCTTGAAGGCAGATATGAATGTAGGTTGGAGGCTGGGAGAGGAGATAATGGTGGAAATTAAATGAGGGTAAGCAGGTAGAAAAGCATGGCAAATGTATAACCAAGTCAATTCTAAGCAAAAAGAACAAAGCTGGAAGCATCACACTACCTGACTTTGAACTATACTACAAGGCTACAGTAATTAAAACAGCATGGTACTGTTTTAAAAACAGAGATATAGACCAATGGAACAGAACAGAGGCCTCGGGGGCAACACCACACATCTACAACCATCTGATCTTTGACAAACCTGACAAAAACAAGCAATGGGGAAATGATTCCCTATTTAATAGATGATGTCGGGAAAACTGGCTAGCCATGTGCAGAAAGTAGAAACTGGACCCCTTCCTGACACCATACACTAAAATTAACTACAGATGGATTAAAGACTTAAACATAAGACCTAACACCATAAAAACCATTCAGGACATAGGCATAGGCAAGGACTTCATGACTAAAACACCAAAAGCATTGGCAACAAAAGCCAAAATAGACACATGGGATCCAGAGCTTCTGCACAGCAAAAGAAACAATCATTGGAGTGAACTGGCTACCAACAGAATGGGAAAAAAATTTTTGCAATTTACCCACCTGACAAAGGGCTAATATCCAGAATCTACAAAGAACTAAAACAGATTTACAAGAAAAAAACAAACCCATTCAAAAGTGGGCAAAGGACATGAACAGACACTTTTCAAAAGAAGACATATATGAGGCAAACAAACATATGAAAAAATGCTTATCACCTCTGGTCATTAGACAAATGCAAATCAAAAACCACATTGAGATACCATCTCATGCCAGTTAGAATGGTGATCATTAAAAAAATCTGCAGACATAGATGCTGGAGAGGATGTGGAGAAATAGGAACACTTTTACACTGTTGGTGGGAGTGTAAATTAGTTCAACCATTGTGGAAGACAGTGTGGCGATTCCTTAAGGACCTAGAAATAGAAATTCCATTTGACCCAGCAATCCTATTACTGGGTATATATCCAAAGGATTATGAATCATTCTATTGTAAATACACATGCACACGTATGTTCATTGTGGCACTGCTTACAATAGCAAATACCTGGAACCAACCCAAATGCTCATCGATGATAGACTACACAAGGGAAATTTGGCACATATCCACCATGGAATACCATGCAGCCATAAAAAACGATGAGTTCGTGTCCTTTGTAGGGACATGGATGAATCTGGAAACCATAATTCTCAGCAAACTGACACAAGAACAGAAAATCAAACACCACATGTTCTAACTCATAGGCGGGTGTTGAACAATGAGAACACATGGACACAGGGAGGGGAGCATCACACACTGGGGTCAGTTGTGGGGACAAGGGGAGGGACAGTGGGGGGTAGCGAGTTAGGGAGGGATAACATGGGGAGAAATGCCAGATGTAGGTGATGTAGGGATGGAGGCAGCAAACCACATTGCCATGGGTGTACCTATGCAAAAATCTTGCATGTTCTGCACATGTACCCCAGAACCTAAACTGCAATTATATGTATGGATAAAGAAAAGCATGGCAATGTAAAGCAGGACTGAATAGTAACTATGTGATTGTCTATTTAGCACAAAGAGGATTGGTGCTAACAAGAGACAGTGTAATGCTTATTAGCATTTAGTAAGTAATACCACATACTGTGAAATGGTAGTATTGATTGTTTTTGACTTGACAATAAAACCTTTTATCTTTAACCTAATATGGACTCTAGACCAAGATGCTAATTCGTAATACTATTTTGTAAAAAAAAAATAGATGACATTTGATTATGTAAAAGTCATAGAATAAGCTTGGCGCAGTAGCTCACACCTGTAATCCCAACACTTTGGGACGCTGAGAGGGCCAGATCACTTGAGCCCAGGAGTTGGAGACCAGCCTGGAATACAGGATGAAAACTCTTCTCTGCAATAAATACAAATACTAGCGGGGTATAGTGGCTTACGCCCAGGGGGCAGAGGTTGCAGTGAGCCAAGATCGTCCCACTGCACTCCTACCTGGGTAACAGAGTGAGACCCTGTCTCCAAAAAAAAAAGGAAAGAAAGGTCATAGAATATCAGACTTGCAAATGTGATTCATACTCTGCCAGTCATTTCAGGGTACATTTTCCTTCCCCATTTTGTAGACTTTGCTCCTTACTCAAAGGTTGGTTGTTTCTCAGATCAGACAAAGGAGCAGCTGTTATTTAACTATAGACCCAGCTTCATCTGATCGAGTTGCAAAACATATTGACAGATGATATGCAAAGTTTTGGAGGATTTATGTTTATTAGAAAGAATGTAATAGCTTCAGTTTGTATGGTATCTGAACTGAACGATAACAATATTATTATATCCTACAGGTACATAAGTACAGTGGCCAGATCATACTATATAACTATATAGTATATAGTATAGATGTGGAGAATACATATATAATGCAAAACCTAATCCTATTTGCCTAGTTAATAATTTAATATACTATTTATATTTCACTATAATTCTCCCATTACTCACTATTAAAGTGAGCCCAGCCCATAAAGCTCGAGTTCTTTGGAAAGATATAAAATTTCAAGATGTCAGCTATCCTCATTTCCTGTACTCCTCCCCTTGTGTTTTAAACTCTAGCAGAATCACATGACATATATTTTCCTCCAAATACTATGCTTATTTTCATCATCATTATTAATAATAAAGCAATCATCTGTGAAGGTGTCAGATACTAAGAGTGTTAAATGAATTTCCATGGCTGCATTTAATTCTCAAAAGAACCTAATAAGAAGTATGTATTATCCCTACTCTACCAAAGAGGAATTGAGATTTTGAGAGTTTAAATACACAAAGCAGGGTTTCATAGCTAGTACAATGTAGAACCTTAATTCAAATCCAGATATGTTTAGCTTTAGAGCTGCCTCTCCTAATCACTAAGTTAACTAGACTCTCCTTATTTTGCATATGCTGTTCCCTCTACCTGGGATGCCCTTCTCTTCAATTTTAATAGGGGTCTTAATTCTAAGCAACAAAAATCATTTATTGATTTAATCAGAATTGAATTTATTAAAAGGATATTGAGGAGTTCACAGAATCTCCAGGGGTACCAAATTCAGGCCATGGAGTTATAGTCAATTGTGTCCATAGATTGTGTGCCACTGACATCACCACTAGCACTACTAACCTTGGGTCATAGATGTAATAACAAGTGCTACTGCCACTTGTCATACTGCATCCATTTCTCTTTGCCACCAGAGAGAGGGCCTCCAGTTCATTCCTTTGGATCATTAGTTTCTAATTTCAAGCCAGGTAAAGGTGCATCTGATTGTTGGAACCTCAATGACCAGCCCATGCTCTGGCTGCAGGGGAGGCCAGGAAAACAAGAATCAAACATTATGAACCTATGTGATGGTGTATCAAGGTTTAAAATATGGAGAATTCCTTCAAATAAGAAGGGATTCTGAGAATAGTGAGAAATTATATTATACTAGGCTGCCAAAAAGAATGACACATGTCTACCACAGCCTTTCTTTGACTACCTGCAAACTTATTTGTCCTTTAAAAACATCCATGCAGCCTCCTATTATAACTTATACTTTCTAATACTGCATAGTTTTTGATGGCTTGCTTTTTATGGACTCTTAAGTATTACTTGTCTATGTAACTGACTCCTCTCTACCTTTTCTCAAGTAGCTTGTAGCCTCTTATTGATGTTGGTACTCCCTAACATCTACTCAGGATAGTGTTCAGTATGTAGTAAATACTAAGTAAATGGTTGAACAGCATTGGTGCATAAATTGTCCCTACTCACCATCAGTACTAGAATGTCAGGTCCATAAGAGGCAGGGGTTTTTGTCTTTGTCTGTCTCTCTCTCTCTCTCTTTTAACCACCATATGGCCAGCACCTAGATTAATTCCTAGCATGTGGTAAGTCTGTGGTAAATATTTGTTAAATATTTGCTAAATAAGTAAATACTCCTAAATAGTATATTATTTATCTATCTCTGGGAATAAGGCCTTTAAATGTGAATGGGAAACTCAAAGCACCATATTATAATTTACAACTAGACCACAAACAGTGATGACAGAAACTGCCTTATTCATCTTTAGTTACCTCTTCTTTCTATCCAGAAACATAAAAGGCAATTTGAAATTCTTTCCTAGACCTACTGTGATAGTTACTAGCCACAAAAATTGCCTGAAGTACCTACCATATACCTACTAAACATGAAACCTTTTTGGTCTCCTTTTATGTATAACGAGTTGTATCCTGAGATTGCATCTACTGTGGGAAGAAGAGGCTGTTGGACAAACTGTCTTGTACTTATGTTTAAAAAAGTATAATAACCTAGGGCAGTAGCATTTCACTTTGAAGAAATGAAGAAATGGAGGTCCTTAATTGTGAAATGATTCGTATGAATGTAAAACACTTAGAATTCCTGGCGTAAATTGGCCTTCTAAATGTTAGCTGTACTTTTTATTGTACAGTACATTGAAAACAGTCCTTCAGACTTTTTACTTAACTGCTCCCAAACCTTTTAAATTCTTCATTACCTCTAATCCTCTCAATTCTGATGATAAGCAGTGTTACCCTACTTTACAAATAAAAAACCTGAATCTGAGATGAGGTTAAGTTGTTTGCTCAGTGGTCACACAGCTGAGAAGTCCTAGTTAGCTGGGATTCAAACCCAGACCTATCTTATTTTTGAAACTCTTTCTAGCATGGCAAAATAACATGCTAAATGTAGGTTGAATTTAGTTGTGTTCTACTATATCCTTCTATCCACTGTTAGATTTAATGCATCTTTTGCCCCTGCCACCTTTACTTCTCTTTTCTGATTTGTAATCTGTTTACTACTCTCTTCAGTTTATCTCCTGGTTCTTTGGAGTAGAAAGTAAGCATTTTGCCCAGAAGAACAAAGCACATCCTCACATAGTACTCTGTCCATTTTACTTTTCCCTCTATTTTTTCCTTAGCCTGATTGATTTGTACAGTGGATTGGTTTCCAGAGAAGAAGACCTTGGTATATGTTATGAGTCAGATGAGTAAACCTATACATTACCCAGGATGAGATTTACGGGCTAATAGCATATATCCCCAAACTAAGAGTCATTTTAGCCAGTGTAAAAGATGAAATACAACTTGGTTAGAAATAAGGACAATAGCAAATAATGGTATTGAGTTGCTACAAACGCTTTGCAACCTAGTGATGTACTTTTATGTGTATTAATTACTTTTAACTTGTGCATAATACTGAAAAATTCCAAATGGATTCCAGACATTTATTGCCAACAAAAAAGTTTACTTAAACTTGCTGTTTTAGAGAATTATTTTTCTTAGCATATGTTCTTTCTTGTTAATAGCAAGCCTTTTAACAGTTACCAGAATGTAAGCATTTCTTAAGTTGATGATCTTTTGTAATAGAGCACTTATTTAGAAATATACACACTTAAAAATTAGTGATTAAACAGTCTTCAGGGACTAAAGCCACAAGTAGGAGGATGCTGTTGCTTTCTGTTTCCTTATTGCCTAACCAATCTGCAACGGTATCATCCTCATTTTCCTTCTTCTTCTTTTTTTTTCTTTGCTTTTTGTTAACCAGACAAGAGTTCAGATCCTCTTTATTTTTTTCTTGCCATGCTCATATTAGTCTTTAACAATGCCTCACTAAGATGTTTCTGTTTGACTTTACATTCACTTTTATTTAGGTAATAAATAAAAAGGTGTGCTTTTGTTAATAAGTTTACACTGGGCTTTCCCTTGTGCAAAATAAGGTTCTTTTACATTCATCAGAGCTTTGTTAATCACCCACTCTGCACCTAGCTGCGCTAGATAGATACTGGAAAGACAAATAAGACCTGGTTTCTGTCACTGAGAACATAGGGAAGGATGTGGAAAATTAAATTAGACTACAGAATGGTAAGTTCTATCATGTACTACAGAAGCAAAGAGAGGACTCCTCACCCAGACTTTTAGGGAATAAAGGACAATGTCAGGAAAGGCTTTCTAGAGGAAGTTTTCTCTGAGCTGAGTCTTGAGAACAAATAGGAATTATTTAGGTAGAAGAGTGGGAGGACACTCTAGGAAAAGGGAGCAGCAGCCTGTGAGAAAGTACAGAGGTAAAAGAGCAGATACATGGCCCATTTAGGGAACTGAAGTCCTGAGTGGCTTGAGTAGGGGAGGAAAAGTTACATGAGGGTGGAACAGGGAATGAAGAGATTTGAGGCTGGGCTGGTCCAAAGTTGTCAAATCATGACGTACTTTCCGTGTTATCCTCAGAAATTTATTCTAAAAGCCATGAAGAAGTATATAAGCCAGGAAGTGACATAGTGAGATTTATGTTTGGAAAGATCAGTCTAGAAACTGCAGCTTACTTCTATAAGTGTAAATGATCCTCAGCAAATACAATTAGAGGACACTCTTTGTCTCTTTAAATCTTTGCTATCATTAATTTTGGATTAAATGCTAAGATAACATAATAATTTATGAATTAGTTTCCTGTCTTCTGTTATTAAGCAAACATTTGAAACCTATTTTGCTTGTTGGTATAACTCATAGACTTAGATAACTAAAATAGAGACTTGACAAAGCTACCAATTTGTTCTGGACCTCTTGATGGATCTGGTGTTAGGATAAACAAACACAAGGGCCTTCTGTGTGCCAGGTACTGTTCTAGGAACTGAAGAGAGAAAGGCGAATGGCTTAGGCATTCACAATCTAGTGGAGAGACAGATTCATACACAAATGCAAGTGCTGTAGAATAATTATGTATTAGATGACCTTATGTACATTTTCACTTTCAGTCCTTACCTTAAACTTAACGAAGTACGGATGAGGAAACCGAAGATAAGAGGTATTTAACTGGCCGGGCGCGGTGGCTCAAGCCTGTAATCCCAGCAATTTGGGAGGCCGAGGCGGGTGGATCACGAGGTCAAGAGATTGAGACCATCCTGGTCAACATGGTGAAACCCCGTCTCTACTAAAAATACAAAAAATTAGCTGGGCATGGTGGTGTGTGCCTGTAATCCCAGCTACTCAGGAGGCTGAGGCAGGAGAATTGCCTGAACCCAGGAGGCGGAGGTTGCGATGAGCCGAGATCGCGCCATTGCACTCCAGCCTGGGTAACATGAGTGAAACTCCGTCTCAAAAAAAAAAAAAAAAAAAAAGAGGTATTTAACTTACTCAAGTTCATCTAATAATGAGTGGTAAATAGCCACAATTCAGTATCTGAAGTACCTAACTCAATTTTTTCCCTACCATATTATACTGCTTCTCCTGACAAGGCAATGCATATATATTTTTGAGCCTGAAGTAGTATTCTTCCTCTCTTTTCTTAATTCTTTGTAATGCTACCCAAACTAGTAATGTTGAGCCTTGAAGTATCCAGTCGTTGGTTAAAAGTGCAGGCTCTGGCAGTCAGATTGTCTGGATTCCAACCCCAGCTCCATCACTTACTCCCTGTCAGTCTACATCATAGAATTGTGAGATAATGTCAGTAAAGCACTTACAAAAGTGAAAGCACAGGGAAAGAATTCGATTGATGTTACTTAAAATTGTCATTGGAATAGCAATTCATCTACTTTCCAAACATTCAGGGAATTTTGATAAAATGTGTTTAAACTATCCAATTTAATTTAATTTAATCTTGGTGAGGAGCTTTTGCCTACCTTGCATATTTGAAATCTTACTTCTTGTTCAGGGCATCAGTGACCTGTGGCAAAGATGCCACCAAAAAAAAAAAAAAAGAAAAAAATTAGGAAAATATGCCTGTGAGAGTAACATAAAGATACTTAAAAACTTTTTTATTGTGGAAAATTTTCAACATCTACCAAAATTAGCAGAGTGGGGTTATGACCTTTCTCATACCTCTCACCCACCTGGACAACCAACTATCACTCCATGGCCAATCCTGCCTCATCCGCACCCCTATCCATTTATGTTGCTAATGCTAAATCTAGAGACTTGATTGATTGACTGATCATTTTTTGAGATAAGTAATGAAAAATGGTGGCTTTTGTTGTTATTATTTCAGGCATTGTTAAATACCTAGTAACCCAACGAGGATGAAAACCGGCAACATAAGTTCTCCTGGAATTGTGTGGGTAGGGTAGGATACAGATTATTACCCAGGTTTTACATGTGAAGAAACTATCACTCAAGAAATGGTTGTCAGTTATCATATTAGCTGCAAACAACTTGTGCTAAAATTTGTCATTGGAACCATGCTCATTCCATAAATATGTATTGAGTTCAAGAAACTATTTATATTTCCTTTTAAATGTCCAGGGCCCACATTATTTTTATAACAAGGGTATTTTTATTTTGATCACCTAATTTCTTCTGTCTTTTGTTATGTTAGAATTTTAAGTACTTCCCTCCTCCTCTGTCCTATCCTAATTTTTAGCTAGTGGACTGACGTTAGGGATAATACAGAGGAAATTTTGGTCTCCAGCAAAGGGTCAGTTGCAACTATGAAAACAACTCAGGCAAATAGTCTATTGATAGTAGAACTTTTCATTATAAAAAGTTCTTTTCAAATTCCAGGATATTGGTTGCTTGGTCACTGAAGAGTCTGTACTACCATTCAATAGCACCCTGGGTGTCTGAGCAGACCTGGTTAGGAATGTACTGCTCATTTTGAATGAAATAAATAAAAAGGATAGAGAAGCAGCCCCAAGCATTGCCAAACATTTTACATCTCATGTATCGTTGATACAAAACATTAGTCTGTTAAAGTATACCCTAAAATGCAAATAGTTTTCATCTTTGACTATAGCCACATATCTTTTAATATACACACACAGACTGACCCCAGGGCATTGATGAAAGTTCATTGCTTTCCTGGTCTCTGGTTGAGTAAAGTTGTTTTAATATGTCAGGTTTGGTTTTGTCAGTAAAATACCCCAGTGTACCTACCTTCTTTATTCCCATTCTTTAATTTTTAAGTCCTCGGACTTCATAATTTCCCCAAAGTTTTGTATATCATTCCCTCAACAGCAGAAGTGTAATGCTTGATGAAGTATGACTTTGATATTAGTTCAGTATCTGGAATATTTATTCCCCTGAGCTTTCTAACTGAGGGAGCCCAGCATGAACTCCTACTTTGGAAAATATCTGAGTGGGCAGACCCATTTGCCACATTACCCTCATTGTTTGTCTTTGTTTATTCAGCTGAAAAGCAAGTACTTGCCTCTTATAGAGCCAGTCATGAATCTTAGAGTCTCAGAAGCTGTTAAAATGGGGAGAAAAATTGTTATGGGAAGGGAGAGGATGAAAATTTCTATCAGATATTGACATAATGTGCAAGTAAAGGTGCTCTCTTAGAGAAGAGGATAATGACTTTAGGTAGTTATAAAGCACAACTCTGGCAACATTTTTATGGGCCTATTTTATTAGGGTCTTTGATTTTTATGCAATTTTCCTACCCTTTGAGTAAGACACAATGATAATTCATTGGCACATATGATTCGTTTTTACAATAGGGAAGAACCTAGGCTTTTAGAATATGAGCGTACCATCTGGCACAGGTAATGATAAATATCCTGTGGTCCTAATAACATGCACATACATGCTCTTGGCATTTAGTTTTCTGGCTATCTTCATGTCTCAATTGGATTATTTTAGCAGGCTGCTAAAAAGTCTCTTTGAGTTAATTCTTTCCCCAGCCTGTTTTCACACCGTAGCCAGAATTATGTTTTTAAGATGTAGATCTGATTATTCCTTCTCTCTTGTGTAAAATTCTTCCATGGCTATCCAATTCCTCTTAGGAAAGCCCTTCACCTGTCACCACTTCTGACCTTCTGTTCTATGTGCCAGCCACAATGCACTTTTTCCAGTTCTCTAGAGGACTATGCTTTCTCTTGCCTCCATGTTGTTACACATGCTGCTCCTTGCCTTGGCTTAGCTATACCTCCTCATTCTTCATGTCCAAGCTTAGATATTTCTTCCTCTAGAAAGTCAGGATTAGGTGGTTCTCCATGTACAAACATATGTACCATAACATTCTATTCATATTTCTATTTTATTATCACACGATATTGTTTCTTTGTTTTTCTCACTGCTTATAAGACATTAAGCTGTATGAGGACAATGTCCGTGTCTGTCTTTCTTGTTGTATCTCCAGCACCTGGAGATATGTTGTACCAGAATTTGTCTGTATTTGTTGATAATCGAACCAGTGATTCATGTGCTTTCCTGGGAATCTTTTCTATAGAAACCTCAGAGAAGAATTACCGTTCTCTGGTTTTGTGCTCTTCATATTTTTCTTCCTGTCTTCTATTCATACTCATTCAGTTATCAACAGAACATTGCTTTGAACCTTTTAAACCTCTATACCTTGCCCAGAAGCATGTGTAAAGAATTTGTAAAATGAAAAACTCCTGCATATACTTACCATATGGTTCCTTTGTCCATCCTATCTGAAATTGCACTCCCATAGCACACATGTAGTTACTTCCCACCTTCACCTTCCCCATCTTCCTTTCTTGCTATTTTTCCTCCTTAGCATTTACCTCCTAACATACTAGATATTTAACTTATTTAAGCAACTAATTGTATGTCTACTTTCTAAGATGTAAGGTCCATGAGGGCTTTGGCCTGTTTTGTTTACTGCCACATCCCTAACATCTGAAATAATGTTTATCATGTATATTTTTGGCAATATATATTTACCGAATTAATGAATATATTCATGCCCTGGGAGGTACGTCTTTTTCTTTTTCATTTGATTTTGGTGCACTTGATCCAGCCTTGCTGCTAGTACTGTACTGTTTCTTTTCTTTCCTTCATTTTGCAGACTTTACATTTAGTTCTGCGTAGGGGCCATAATCTTGGCTACCCCAGGCAGAGATCCTGTTTGTCCATGTTGATTGGCTTAGGTAACCATATCATCATTTGAATCTGACCTTCACATCTCCTAAGTTGCCAAAAGAGAAGTCGTGTGTGTGTGTGTGTGTGTGTGTGTGTGTGTGTGTGTGTGTGTTGGGTAGGGGAGGAGAGAGGATGCATTCATAGAAAAGTCAGAAGCAAAACTTGTTCTTTTAAAACCTACATAGGACAAATAGATGTTTATTTCTTTTTTCTTTTTTTTTTTTTTTGAGACAGAGTCTTGCTCTGCCACCAGGCGCCAGGCTGGAGTGCAGTGGCGCCACCTCGGCTCACTGAAACCTCCCAGTTTCAAGCAATTCTCCTGCCTCAGCCTCCCGAGTAGCTGGGACTACAGGCGCACGCCACCACACCCAGCTAATTTTTGTATTTTTAGTAGAGACGGGGTTTCACCATGTTGGCCAGGATGGTCTTGATCTCTTGACCTCGTGATCCGCCCACCTCAGTCTCCCAAAGTGCTGGGATTAAAGGCGTGAGCCACCGTGCCCAGCTGCATAGATGTTTATTTCTGTAGTAAAAGGTTGAATATGATGATATTTGTTCATGAGAAATGCTAACCAAGGGGGAGAAACTTATTCTTCATTTTAAAAATTGTGAAATATATCAAGTTTTCTGAAAAGTATAAGAAGTAATATAGTGAACATCTCTTCTGTATACCTGCCTCCCAGCTTTGTCATATCTGAATTTTCTCCTGTATTTGCTTTGGATTGTTTTCATTTTTGAAATAAAGTATTAAATATGATCATCGTCTCCAGGTGTTCTTTTTTAAAATCTCTTTTTCTTCCTTCCCTACTCAGATGTAACTATTATCCTGAATTTGGTGCCATGCCTTTAAAAATGTTCACACATACACACACACGGTGTTGTTTTCATGTTTCATATTTTGCATAATGAACTCTTACCATGCATTTTTAAACATCATTTTTTGAGATTTATTTATATTGTTCATGTAATTCTACTTTATTGAGTTTGCTGTATAGTGTCCCACTGTATGAATAGTCCACAATTTTTCTTATTGATAGTCATTTGAGCTGATTTTCCTTTTTTTTTTTTTTTTTTTGAGACGGAGTCTCACTCTGTCACCAGGCTGGAGTGCAGTGGCAAGATATTGGCTTACTGCAGCCTCCACCTTCCAGGTTCAAGTGATTCTCCTGCCTCAGCCTCCCAAGTAGCTGGGACTATAGGCATGCACCACCACACCCAGCTAATTTTTTGTATTTTTAGTAGAGACAGGGTTTCACCATGTCGGCCAGGATGGTCTCAATCTCTTGACCTCGTGATTTGCCCGCCTAGGTGTCCCAAAGTGCTGAGATTACAGGTGTGAGCCACTGTGCCCGGCCGATTCTACATGTTTTGCTTTTTCAAGTAATGCTGCAATGAACAACATTGCACATATTTTCTTCTTCACCCATAGGAGAGTTTCCCTAGAGCAATGCTTCTCAATTAATGTGCATAGAAATTACCTGAATACCTTACTGTACTGCAGGTTCTGAATCAGTTGTTCTCAGGTGGGCCTGAGAATCTGTATTTCTCACAAATTCCCAGGTGATGCAGATCCATGGACCATACTTGGAGTTGCAAGGCACTGCTAGGTTGTAGAATATGCACATTGTTTTCTGAAGAGGTTATGCAAGTTTATATTTCAGCCAGGAATGTATTAGAGATTTGCTATTCCAGGAGTGGCCTCTTTTAGATGATTATATAAATCTGTAACCATTCTCTGCTTAAAATTGGATTTATTTTTTTTTTGAGGGAAAGCATTAAAACATACAGTAGAATCACTTCAGTGGATAGTTGGCTTAATTTCAGCATTTCTCAGGAATTGATCTAAATTAGATTATATATATATTTAACAAATTATTTTATTAAAAATTCACCTGTTTCTCTTTTGTTCAGATAGTCACTCTGTTTACCATGCCAATCAAGACAGGGCTTTGGCTATAAAATGAACCATCCCAGACAGTTGAAAGGGAAGGAAAACTGTGTGTCAAGTACTATGCTACATTGTTTCATTTAATACCCACCTTTGTACAGGTGAGGGAGCTGAGGCTCACAGGGAAGTGTTAGAGCCAATGTTTGGATTCTAGTTCACTTGAGTTTAAAGATTGGTATACTACTCCTAGCTTTAGTTATCTTTAAAAAGGAGGTAGTGATGGAGCAGATAATCATATCCTTAACTTCCAGCACGTTAAGATTCACTAGCCTCTAGTTAGGGAAGTAAGGAATGCCTGCCAGCTTACTGTATCATGATAGCTCCCTTTCTCCTTTTAAAATTATGGCTTAAACAAACAAGGCTTACCATTGTAACCATTTTTAAGTGTACAGTTTAAGTATATTCACATTGTTGTGAAACAGATTTCCAGAACTTTTTCATCTTGCAAATTTGAAACTCTGTATCCATTAAACAAAAATTTCTTCAACTCCCTTTCCCCTTTCTCCAAAGCCCTTGGTTACTTTACTATCATTCCGTTCTGTTTCTGTGAATTTGACTACTTTAGATACTTCATAAGTGGAATCATAGAGTATTTGTTGTTTTGTGACTAGTTTATTTCACTTAACACAGTGACCTCAAGGTTTCTCCATGTTGTAGCATGTGACAGAATTTCCTTCATTTTTAGGGCTGAATAATATTCCATTGTGTGTGTGTGTGTGTGTGTGTGTGTGTGTGTGTGTGTGTGTGTGTATGCCACATTTTTTTTTATCCATTTATCCATCAATAGACATTTGGGTTGCTTCCACCTCTTGAGTATTGTGAATAGTGCTGCTATGAACGTGGTTGTGCGTGTATCTCTTTGAGGCCCTGCTTTTAGTTCTTTTGGATATAAACCCATAAGTGAGATTGTTGGATCATATATGGTAGTTCTAGTTTTAATTTTTTGGTAAACTGCCATGCTGGTTTTCATAGTGGCTGTACCATTTTATAGTTCCACCAACACTGTAGTGATAGCTTTTAATGGTACAGAAAGTAGTGAATGGGATGTATGAAATAAGAAGCGAAGTAGAAAGAATTGTTAAATTCTGCTAGTATAGAAATAGATATCACTTAGCCGTAGTCTGTTTCCCTTAGATATTTTATCTAACATTGCCTGCTTCTCTAAGACTATTACTTCAGGAGGGGAGGAGGGAGCCAAATTCTTTCTTTTTTGATATATTATTGACCACTGGTCCCTGGGAATATCTAAGATTGTTAACATCTAAGCAATGATTAGAGGAAGGTTGAGGGTTGTGTTTTGTATTTTTCTCTGAAGGAGTGTGCAAGAGTATGATGTTGATGTGAAACATTATGATTAGCAGGTTAGGAGTATGTCAGGAACATGGAATGCAATTCTATATCTTCATTGCTTGCAGCCTTGAACAAAGTCTTTAACATCTTGGTGCTTCCAAAATTGCATTTAAAAAATGAAGCCTCCAAATCTGTTTTAGTATTGTGACTTCTGAACATCAGTTTTCTTTTGAGGATCTTAGAGTATGCATGACGTATATGTGTTGGCAAGGAGGTGGCTGAGTTCCACTAATGGTGTGTACAATAGCAGGAATGATCAGTGGAGTTAGAAGAGGGATTTCTTCTCTTCTATGCCCTTCTTTTTGAATATGACTCAAATGCTTAGTCATGATGATAAAGCAAAGAACTTCACAGCTTGCATTGTGGAACAGTGTTTATACTGTATAAGTGTTTGGTAATAGTGAAGTGTGGCCTGAGAGTGGAAAGAATTTGTCATCAAGTTTTGAGGAGTAAGAGGATTAGATAGGGCACACAAAGTAAGATAACCCCCTTTACTTCCAAAAGAAAAAACTAGTCATTTAAAAATGTCCTTTGTCATGACTCAAGTCTCAGCTGTTTTACTTGCTTCTTAACTGCAAATCTGTTAAACTTCTAGCACTGTAGACAAATAGGTACATTTTCTACCTTAGAGTGATTATTTATTCAGAAAGCAAGCAGACTTAATTTCAGTGTATAATAACAGCTAGACCCTACTTACTGTGCCATCTGTATGTTTGAAGAAGCAGCCTTTACTAATGACTCTGCCCAAATTCATATTCTCCTGTCAAATTGCTACAATAATTCATCAATAAACCTGTTTCCCCTAGTCTCCCTTCTCTAGTCCTTTCCTCACACTTCTCTGAAAGATGTTCATGACCATCTGACTTTGGGAAAATTAATTTCTCTGTGCCTCTATTTTCTTACTTTATCCTCTCTATGGCAAAGGTTGTAACTATCTTATAGTTTCCTTGTCAATTTTTTATTTTTATTTGTACCTGGATTTTATTTTATTTTTAATTTTTTTTCCTTGTGTGTGTTTTGTTTGTTTGTGTGTGTGTTTTTTTTTTTGAAGCAGGGTCTCGCTCCTGTTGCCCAGGCTGGAGTGCAGTGGCACAGTCATGGCTCACTGCAGCCTCAACTTCCCAGGCTTAGATGATTCTTCCACCTCAGGCTCCCGAGTAGCTGGGACTACAGGTGTGTGCTATCACACCTGGCTACTTTTTTGTATTTTTAGTAGAGACAAGGTTTCACCATGTTGCCCAGACTTCACATTGCCAGTTTTCACACTGCTATAAATAACTGCTTGAGACTGGGTAATTTATAAAGAAATGAGGTTTAATTGACTCACAGTTCCACATGCCTGGGGAGGCCTCAGGAAACTTACAAACATGGTGGAAGGTGAAGGGGAAGCAAAGACCTTCTTCACATGGTGGCAGGAAAGAGCTAGCAAGAGCAGGGAAAACTGTCTTATAAAACCATCAGATCTAGTGAGAACTCACTGTCACTGGAACAGCATGAGGAAAACCTCTCTTATGATCCAATCACCTCCCATCTGGTCCCTCCCTCAACACATGGAGATTATGAGGATTCCAATTCGAGATAAGATTTGGTTGGGGACACAGAGCCAAACCATTTCATTCCCTTTGGCATATGGCCAACTTTTTGGGTAAATAAGAATGAATTTTGAACTATGTAAACATGCATATTCCTGAGATTTCCTGAGACCTACACCAGAGATTTCTTTCAGTTGGTCTAGGATGGGACCCAGGAATGAATGTGTTACTGTGCTCTCCGGGTGATTTTGAGGCTGATGGTACTGGGACCTTCTTTGGAGAATCATTCCATGTAGGATGAAATGCAGACTCTTTAGACTGGAGTTCAGGGCCCTAATATACCTTTCTAATATGTATATTCTCCGGTTCCTCCCTATTAGTCTTTACTGCAACCATAACAAGTAAATTTTCTCTACTCACTCTTCCCCATATGCCCCATGTATTTTCCCAAAATAGTATGGCATAACTTTGTAAGCAAATATATATTTATTCCTAGTAATCTACAAAATACTCATTTAATAATATATGTAAGGGCCAGGTGCTGTGGCTCATGCCTGTAATCCCAGCAATTTGGAAGCTGAGGTGGGAGGATCACTTGGGCCCAGGAGTTTGAGACCAGCCTGGTTAACATAACAAGATCTCTTCTCTCCAAAAAATAGCATTAGCTGGGCATGGTGGCATGCTCCTGTAGTCCCAGCTACTGGAGAGGCTGAGGTGGGAGGATGGCCTGAGGCTGGGTGATCTACAGTGGACCATAATCATCCCACTGCACTCCAGCCTGGGTGACAGAGCAAGACCCTGTCTCAAATATGTGTGTGTGTGTGTGTGTGTGTGTGTGTGTGTGTGTAAAGATTGGTTGGGGATGAATGTGAAACTACGAAACATGGAACCAATCTTCCCTTTTTTGAGTATTGGTAAATAGTTCCTAGGTTATATCACTACACACTTTAGGATAGCATTTTTAAATTGACCTTTCATTTTGTTATCTTTGTACTAGTTTTTGCTGAATGAATTTTCCAGGCATTACAATGAACAAACAGTTCTAGCCTTTAAGTTGCTCAGCTGGCCTCTCTGTAAACAAAGACAGTAAAGCAAATCTGGTCCCAACCTCAGAAGCAATTGACAGTGTTTGAATTGAAGTTATTTTCTTTTTATGTTTTCTGTTATATTGCCTGTAAGATTAAGCCTTAGTTGGGCATTAATGAATTATTTGGGGTATTTTGAATTAATTAATAGACCTCTGATAATCCCTTTTTAAATTTTTGCAATCGGTAGTAACATCCAAGTATGCTACTTTGCCAAACAGATTGCTTATAATAAAAATGTAGGGTAGAGAAAGGCCACTATCATAGGGGTTTTTTTTGTTGTTGTTGCTTGTTGTTGTTGTTTTGTCTTGTATCTTCTAATTCTGGAAACATTCTTATAAGATTCATTACCCTAATTTTATGAAAAGTCTTTACAAAGAGGACATGAACTTTGAGATTGCAGAGCTATAAACAATGGATTCTGGTTTTCACCCAAGTCCGTTTGCTTCATAAGCTGATCTCCTTCTACTGTGGCCTGGAGCCAGATTTCAGGTTATTCAAATTCAGTTTCTGTGTTCGCTCTCCTTGCCTCTACCTCCCCTTGGACTCCGGATACTGTGATAATGCTGTAAATCAAAAAGTCCATGTAAATTCCAGAGCAGTTACCAAGATAATAGCAACTCTATATTAATAGCTATATGGTAACTAAGATAGAATACGCTTTCAAGCCTTACAGGCAGTATTTGGTTAATTCCTTTAGTATTAATACATTCTAAATTTGATAATGGCCTGACAGAATCAAATGCATTCTTGTCTTGTGCCATCCCTCCCCTAACCCCAGGCAATTCATCTCGCAGCAACAAAAGTGACTTCCTTTTGCTTAAGGAGAGGAGGCAAAGAGTAAAGAGGACTTTGTCTTGATTCTTGGATACCAGCTCAACTACAGTAGTATAGGGCATCAAGCAGAGCTGTGAGGCCTCCATTCCAGGACCTAGATCCTGGGCAACATTTCTAGATACACCCTGAACCAAAAGGGAATCTGCTGCCTTCAAGTCCTGGCAGCATTCATCACCTACTGGCTTCAGAGGTGACCCAGCACATTTCTAGCTATGGTGGCTATGGTGAAAGATTCCTTCTGTTTGAGAAAAGCAGAGGGAAAAGTAAAGGGGGCTTGGCACCTTAGGTACCAGCTCAGTTACATATATATATATATATATATATATATATTTTTTTTTTTTTTTTTTTTTTTTTTTTGAGACGGAGTTTCGCTCTTGTTACCCAGGCTGGAGTGCAATGGCACGATCTCGGCTCACCGCAACCTCCGCCTCCTGGGTTCAGGCAATTCTCCTGCCTCAGCCTCCTGAGTAGCTGGCATTACAGGCACGCGCCACCATGCCCAGCTAATTTTTTTGTATTTTTAGTAGAGACGGGGTTTCACCATGTTGACCAGGATGGTCTCGATCTCTTGACCTTGTGATCCACCCGCCTCGGCCTCCCAAAGTGCTGGGATTACAGGCTTGAGCCACCGCGCTCGGCCCAGCTCAGTTATAGTAGGATAGAGCAATAAATGGGCTCTTAGGGTCCCTAACTCTAGGCCTAGGCTCTTAGACAGCATTTCTGGACCTGCCCTTGGCCATAGGGGAGCCCGCCATCCTGAAAACAGAGTCCCAGGCCTGGCAGCAATCACCACAAGCTGACGGAAGAGCCCTTGGACTTTAAGTGAACATCGGCAGTGGCCTGGCAGAACCAGTGGTGGTGGTGGCCACAGGAAGAGGCTTCTGTGCCTGTGGAAAGCGGGGGAAGACTGAGAAGGACTTTGTATTGTGGTGCAAATGCCAGCTTAGTCACAGTAAAATATAACATCAGGTAAACTGCTAAGATTTTTAACTTCTATTCCTGACTCCCAGACAGCATCTCTGGATAACATCCAGGGTCTAGGGGAGCTTGCCGCCCTTAAGGGAAGGGGCTTAGGCGAGATGCAGTGCCGTGGTGGCTTCAGTTCTGACCCAGTGCAGTCCCAGTGGTGGTGGCCACAGGGCTGCATGTGTTACCACACCCTCAGTTTTAGGTGGCTCAGCACAGGAAAAGAGACTTCATTTGGGAGATAGTAAAGGTAAAGAATAAGAGTTTCTGCCTGGTAATCCACAGAATTCTTCCAGATCTTATCCAGGACCACCAATACAGACTTGTACAGCTTGTATAAGTCCGTAAAAACGTATACAGACTTATACAGCCTGTATAAGTCTGTAAAAACCACAGCATTGCTGCATTTGGGGCCCAAGTCGCTGTGAATACCTGGAGAGCCTTCCCAAGAAGGAGAGGCACACACAAGCCCAGACTGTGAGGACTACAGTAAATACCTAACTCTTTAATGCCTAGACACCAGTGAACATTCACAAACATCAACGCCATTCAGGAAAACATGACCTCATCAGATGAACTAATAAGACACCAGGGACCAATCCTGGAGAAACAGATATATGACCTTTCAAACAGAGAATTCAAAATAGCTGTTTTGAGGAAACTCAAAGAAATTCCAGATAAAACAGAGAAGTAATTCAGAATTCTGTTAGAGAAATTTAACATAAATCGAAATAAGTAAAAAGAATCAACAGAAATTTTAGAGTTGGAAATGTAGCTGACATGCTGAAGAATGCATCGGAATCTCTTGAGACAGAGTCTTACTGTTGCCCAGGCTGGAGTGCAGTGGCACAATCTCAGCTCGCTGCAACCTCCGCCTCCCAGGTTCAGGTGATTCTCCTGCTTCAGCCTCCTGAGTGGCTGGGATTACAAGCACTTGCCACCACACCTGGCTAATTTTTGTGTTTTTAGTAGAGACCGGGGTTTCACCATGTTGGCCAGGCTGGTCTCGAACTTCTCACTTCAGGTGATCTGCCCGCCTCAGCCTCCCAAAGTGCTGGAATTACAGACGTGAGCCATTGCACCGGCCAGAGTCTCTTAATAGTAGAATTGATCAAGCAGAAGAACTAGTGAACATGAAGACAGACTATTTAAAAATACAAAGTCAGACTGAATGCAGTGGCTTACACCTGTAATCCCCACACTTTGGGAGGCCAAGGCAGGTGTATCACTTCAGGCCAAGAGTTTGAGACCAGCCTGGCCAACATGGCAAAACCCCCTCTTTACTGAAATACAAAAAATTATCCAGATATGGTGGTGCACAAATGTAATCCCAGATATTTGGGAGGCTGAGACACGAGAATCGCTTGAACCCAGGAGGTGGAGGTAGCAGTGAGCTGAGATTGTGCCACTGCCTTCCAACCTAGACGACAGAGCTAGACTCTGTCTCAGAAAAACAAACAACCTCCCCCCACAAAAGTCAGACAATAATAAATGCTGGTGAGAATGCGGAGGAAAGGGAAATCTTGTATAGTATTGATGGGAGGATAAATTAGTACAACCACTATGGAGAGCAGTTTAGAGGTTCCTCAGTAAACTAAAAATAGAGCTACAATACAATCCATCAGTCTCACTGCTGGATATGTTCTCAAAAGAAAGGAAATCAGTATATCGAAGAGATATTTGCACTCCCATGTTGGTTGCAACACTGTTCATAATAGCCAAGATTTGGAAGCAACATAAGTATCCATCAGCAGACTAATGGATAAAGAAAATGTGTCATATATACACAATGGAGTACTATTCATCCATTAAAAAAAAAAATAAGATCCTGTCATTTGTTAACAAGATGGATGGAACTAGAGGTTATTATGTTAAGTGAAATAAGCCAGGCACAGAAAGTCAAATATTGCATATTCTCACTTATTTGTGGGATCTAAAAATCAAAACAATTGAACTCATGGAGATAGAGAATAGAAAGATGTTTGCCAGAGTCTGGGAAGGGTAGTCGGAGGGGGAGTAGAGGGAAGGGGGAGATGGTTAATGGGTACAAAAAATAAAATACACTCTCAAAACATAAGCAGTTAACTCTTAACAAATGGCAAAATTAGTTTTTTCAAAACTTTGAAAAATGTATACTAATGGAAAAGTGGTGGCACAAAAAGATAGGTGTTTTCCTGCGGTTCAAATAGCAGTTTGATAGTTTAGGATAGTCCATATCCTGAATGCTTGATCCCAAATTAGTACATTTCTTTTAGAGAGATACTTGAAATACTAATTAGCAGTATTGTTTTAGTTATGAGAGTGCATTTGAATAAAATAGATAAATACTAACTCATGATTGTGTCTTTGGCTTTGAACACATATGTTAAGTGTACCAGCTGAAAACAAATGCAAGGTATTGCCAATTGAGAATTTAGTTTGTAGCTTGGCCAACTGCTTCCCTCCTACCATACACCATTTGGTAATCGTTTGATTTTATGTCACTTGCTTACGGAAAAACCGATTGGAAAAAAAAAAGCCAGATGCAGTGGCTCTGGCCTATGAACCAGCAATTTGGAGGCTGAGGTGGGTGGATTGCTTGAGCACAGGAGTTCAAAACCAGCCTGGGCAACATGATGACACCCCGTCTCTATAAAAATTTTTTTAAAAAATTAGGCCGGCACAGTGGTGCACACCTGTAGTCCTAGGTACTTGGAAAGCTGAGGTGGGAGGATAACCTGAGGCAGAGCAGTTGAAGCTGCAGTGAGTTGTGATCACGCCACTGCACTGCAGCCTGGGCGTGCACGCACATGCACACACACACACACACACAAAGAAAAGAGAAAACACAACTGCATTTAATATTACTAGGTAGAATTTCTTCTTTTTGCCTCTTATCTCCTCCGCTTCTTTTAAAGGAAGAAGTGGTGGTGAGGTGAAGTGAAATGAGGAAGGGTATTGATGTAAGATAAACCTGGATGTGAATATTGTCTCAACCACTTGCCCGCTAACTCTGATCTTGGAAAAGCACTTAGCTTCTCTAAGTTTTAGTTTTCCTCTTAATAAAGTGAGACTTGCAGTCTCGTCTCTACCCTTGCAAGGTTGTTGTAAAGCTAAGTGTTGATGCAAGTAAAATGTGCAACGATGTCTGGGACATCGTAGGTCATAGTAAATGATAATTATTCTTTATTATAATTAGTAATAAGGCTTACCTAGGGATTAATATAAGCAGTTGTGTGAAACAGTTTGGTGTATTTTATCACAAGCTGTTGTGGAGGAAACCCAGAATTATATATATTATTAGCCAGATAAGATGTGACCTTTAATGGACAATCTCATGTAACTTAAAAATAGAAATCTCACTGAAGAGAGAATCAAGGGGAAAACCATTAGAAACAATAAGAGAATTCATCAAAATGCCTGTGTGGATATCCTAAAAAATCTAATTGATTACTAATATTGATTAGAATATACAATGGGGGCCGGGTGCGGTGGCTCAAGCATGTAATCCCAGCACTTTGGGAGGCCGAGGCGGGTGGATCACGAGGTCAAGAGATCGAGACCATCCTGGTCAACATGGTGAAACCCCGTCTCTACTAAAAATACAAAAAATTAGCTGGGCATGGTGGTGCATGCCTGTAATCCCAGCTACTCAGGAGAATTGCCTGAACCCAGGAGGCGGAGGTTGCGATGAGCCGAGATCGCGCCATTGCACTCCAGCCTGGGTAACATGAGTGAAACTCCATCTCAAAAAAAACAAAACAAAACAAAAAAAACAAAACAAAAAAAAAAAGAAAAGAAGATACAATGGGAAAAAAAAATCACACTTTTAACCACTACTGCCACCACCACCACTAATGATAAAAAGTTTAGGAATAATCTTAACAAGATATGTATGAAACTCATATACATATTTTTAAGTTATAAAATTTCATTGACATAAAAGAAGACTGAATAAGTAGAGACACATATCAGTGCTCATAGACAGGAAAATTGATTTTTTTTTTGTAGAGATGGGGCTTTGTCATGTTGCCTAGGCCGAACTTGTGGACTCAAATGATCTGCCTGCCTTGGCCTCCCAAAGTGCTGGGAATGCAGGCAAGAGCCACCGTGCCTGGCTGAAAATTGAATATTGTAAAGCTGCCAGTTCTTGATACATTAATTTTTAGGATAAGTGGAATTACTGGGGAAATTACAATAGGAATATTTTTGGAGGAAATATGGTAGTAAAGTTTAGGTGGAAACATAAATATGAACAACTAAAAAATGTAAAGAAGAATAATATATTAGTGGAACATATTATAAAGATGCAGATATTAAAAGTCTTTTGTATGCTGATGTAAGTCTTTTTTTTTTTTGAGACAGGATCTCAAAATGCCTATGTGGATATCCAGAATGCCTGTGTGGATATCTGTTGCCCAGGCTGGAGTAAAGTGGCATGCTCATGGGTCACAGCAGCCTTGACCTCCCAGGCTTAAGTCATCCTCTCACTTTAGCCTCCTAAATAGCTAGAACCGCAGGTTTGAGCCACCATGCTCAAGTAATTTTTTAAATTTTTTAATTTGGAAAGATGGGGTTTCACTATGTTGCCCAGGCTACTATTTAACTCCTGGGCTCAAGTGATCCTCCTGCCTTGGCCACACAAAGTGCTGGGATTACAGGTGTGACCCACTGCATCCAGCCAGACTAGATCAACTTAATAGATTAGACATAGATTCTGACATGTAAAAATATTCCCATATATGATGTAAAAAGGACCACAGTTTGTTTAGCCATTCACCAGTCGAAGGACATTTGGGTTATTTCCAATGTTTGGTGATTACAAATAAAGCTGCCGTAAACATTCAATTACACCTATGTGTGAACTCAGTTTTCATTTATCTTGGGTAGATACCTGGGAGCAGAGTTATTGGGTCATATGGTAGGGATACATTTAACTTTATAAGAAACTGCTGGCCCGGTGTGGTGGCTCACGCCTGTAATCCTAGCACTTTGAGAGGCTAAGGAGGGAGGATCACTTGAAGCCAGGAGTTTCAGAGCAGCCTGGGCAAGATAGCAAGACCCCTGTCTCTGCACAAAATTTAAAAATTAGCCAAGCATGATGGTGTGTGCCTGTAGCCCTACTTCTCAGGAGGCTGAAGCAGGAAGATTCCCTGAGCTCAGGTGTTTGAGGTTACAGTGAGCTATGGTTATACCATTGCACTCCAGCCAGGGTGACAAAGTGAGACCCTGTCTCTTAAAAAAAAGAAAAAGAAGAAAAAAAGAAACTGCTAAATTATTTTTCAAGAATTCCCATCAACAATATACTAGAGTTCTAATTCCTCAGCATTGTGGTATTTGGTATTGCCAGTTTCTTGAAATTTACCATTCTTTATTATTATTATACTTTAAGTTTTGGGGTACATGTGCAGATTGTGCAGGATTGTAACATAGGTATACACATGCCATGGTGGTTTGCTGCATCCATTCCCCCATCATCTATGTTAGGTATTTCTCCTACACCTATGTCCTGAATGGTTTTGCATAGATTTTCTCCTAGGGTTTTTATGGTGTTAGATCTTATGTTTAAATCTTTAATCCATCTGGAGTTAATTTTTGTATAAGGTGTAAGGAAGGGGTCCAGTTTCAGCTTTCTGCGGATGGCTAGCCAGTTTTCCCAGCGCCATTTATTAAATAGAGAATCCTTTCCCCTTTGCTTGTTTTTGTCAGTTTTGTCAAAGATCAGATGGTTGTAGATGTGTGACATTACTTCTGAGGCCTCTGTTCTGTTCCATTGGTCTATATCTCTGTTTTGGTACCAGTACCAAGCTGTTTTGATTACTGTAGCCTTGTAGTATAGTTTGAAGTCAGGTAGTGTGATGCCTCCAGCTTTGTTCTTTTTGCTTAGGATTGTCTGGGCTATGCAGGCTCTCTTTTGTTTCCATATGAAGTTTAAGGTGTTTTTTTTCCAGTTCTGTGAAGAAGGTCAATGGTAGCTTGATGGGGATAGCACTGAATCTATAAATTACTTTGGGCAGTATGGCCATTTTCACAATACTGATTCTTCCTAACCATGAGCATGGAATGTTTTTCCATCTGTTTGTGTCCTCTCTTATTTCCTTGAGCAGTGGTTTGTAGTTCTTCTTGATGAGGTCCTTCATATCCCTTGTTAGTTTTATTTCTAGGTATTTTATTCTCTTTGTAGCAGTTGTGAATGGGAGTTCGCTCATGATTTGGCTGTCTGTTACTCTGTTATTGTTGTATAGGAATGCTTGTGATTTTTGCACATTGATTTTGTATCCTAAGACTTTGCTGAAGTTGCTTATCAGCTTAAGGAGATTTTGGGCTGAGACAATGGGGTCTTCTAAATATACAATCACGTCATCTGCAAATAGAGACTTCCTCTTTTCCTAATTGAATACCTTTTATTTCTTTTTCTTGCCTGATTGCTTTGGCCAGAACTTGCAATACTATGTTGAATATTAGATGTGTGGTAGTATGTCATTTTGGTTTTAATTTGTATTTTCCTAATAAAGACACTGAGTACCTTTTCAAGTGTTTATTTGTTATATATATATATATTTGGTGAAGTTTCCAGATCTTTTCTCCATTTTAAATGGCATTGTTTATTTCCTTATTGTTGAATTTTGAGAGTTCATTATATATTCTTGATGCAAGTGCTTTGACAGAAATGTGATTTGCAAGTATTTTCTTAGTATATGGCTGTGTTTTTATTCTCGTAGCAGTCTTTTGAATAACAAAGTATTTCATTTTAATAAAGTCCAACTTGTAAATTTTTCTTTTATGGATTTCACTTTCGGTGTTTTATTTGTAAGTTCTTTGCCTGATGCAAGGTCAATCATATTTTCTCCTGTGGTTTCTTCTAGAAGTGTCATAGGTTTACATTTTCCATTTAGGGCTATGATCCACATTGAGTCCATTTTTTTTTTTTTTTTGAGACAGAGTGTCATTCCATCATCCAGGCTGGAGTGCAGTGGTGTGATTTCCGCCCACTGCAGCCTCCATCCCCTAAGTGCAAGCAATTCTCCTGTCGCAGCCTCCCAAGTAGCTGGGACTACAGGTGCCTGCCACTTCACCTTGTTGGTCAGGCTGGTCTCCGACTCCTGACCTCTGGTGAACACCTGCTTCAGCCTCCCGAAGTGTTGGGATTACAGGTGTGAGCCACCACATCTCATCAAGTTAATTTTTATGTAAGATGTGAGTTTATGTCGTTTTAATATTTTGTTTGCAGATGTCCAACTGTACCAAGACCATTTATTTTTTAAAAAAAGCATCCTTTCTCCATTGAATTGCCTTTTTATCTTAACAAAAATTAAATTTGTTAGGTATTTCTGAGTGTTTATTTCTGGGCTCTCTTCTGTTTGATTGGTCTTTGTGTCTGTTTTTTTCTTTTTTCTTTTTGCCAATAATACAGTGTCTTGATTACTATAGTTTTATAGTAGGTATTGAAATCAATTATAGTGAGTCCTCCAGCTTTGTTCTTATTTGGCTATTGAGGTTTCTTTGCTTTTTCATATATATTTAAGATTGAGATTCAATTTGTTAATATCTACAAAAAATCCTTCTGGGATTTTGATTGGGATTTATTAAATCTATAGATCTAATTGTTTACATTACATGTCTCTATATTTTTAGGTCTTTTGTTTCTTTTATTATATTTTGTAGTTTTTAACATAAAGGTCATACACATGTTAATTTTGTACGTAAAATTACTCCAAAAATATCCTCCTGGTCTCTCTTGGGCTTACTCTGGCTGTATTGGTAGATTGGCTACAGCTGGAGGATCTAAAATGGCATCACACATATGTTTGGGGATGACTGGAGTAGCTGAGACTTGCCTCTTCATAGATTCATTGGGAACCCTAATGATCTGCCATGTGGAAGTGGAAGGATAAGGAGAGAACTTGATCATAGTAAAATCCTCAATAAATGCTCATTGATTTATCCAATGACATGGAAACCAAAGAAAGAGTTTCAGAAAGGAAGGGGTATCAGTATGTCAAATGCTGCAAATGGTTAAGCAGAATATAGCCTGAGAAGACTCTTGTTTTGTTTTGGGTTAGTAACTTTTGAGAAAGCATTTTTAATAGAGTTTAGAAAAGATCACAGAGCATTAAGAAGAAAACATGTGGTGAAAAAAAGGAGGCAGTCTGTATTTTTGCTTGAGAAATTTTATTTAGAAAATAAATGCTAGTTAAATGGAACAGGAGACTAAACAGAATTGTGAGAGACACATTGCATATTTGAAGGTAAATTCTGTAAAAAGTGAAAGATTGAAAAGGCTGAAGGAGGTGGACAGTGGGAGTGGGCAGAGTAGAGTCCTGGAAAGAGCTCTGGGAGAGGATGTGATAAAGGGCACAATTGGAAGGATTGTTTGGTCTTGGAAGGAGCTGGCTAGCCTGGAACTGGAGGGAAGGTTAAGTTGTTGGGAAAAGGGAGGAAGAGAGAAAAAGAAATAAGGTCTCAGGTTCCATGAAGTTGGAATCATTTGCTGGTTGTACAATGGGATGGAAGACCTAAAGAGCAGCTTGGAATAGCCAATGCCGGCAATGGATATGGAAACAGTAAGATAAATCTAAGAATTTAGAAGCAGTTCTAGGGACTTAGTGAAAGTAAAACCTTTAACAGGCCAGGTCTTTATATTGTAACTTTCTCTAGCAATGCTCTAGGAACATGGGAGAGGATACATAGTGGAAGATACAAAGAACTTTTGGAGGCTGGGCACAGTGGCTCACAGCTATAATTCCAGCACTTTGGGAGGTTGAGGCAGGCAGATCATTTGAGGTCAGGAGTTTGAGACCAGCCTGCCCAACATGGTGAAACCCCGTCTCTACTAAAGATACAAAAATTAGCTGGCATGGTGGTGCATGCCTGTAGTCCCAGCTACTCGGGAGGCTGAGACAGGAGAATTGCTTGAACCTGGGAGGCAGGGGTTGCAGCAAGCTGAGATTGTACCATGGCACTCCAGCCTGGGCAACAGAGTGAGACTCCTTCTCAAAAAAAAAAACAAAAACACCTGAAAAAAACTTAGAGAATAAGGTGTTCAGAATGCTAATAAGGAAAGTATTTTAGTACATGATCCTATATATTAAATATTTTTCTATAATCTAGACTAGACTTCTTTCTTTCTTCTACCTTTTTTATGACTTCAGGAAACTTGTTGAATTATTCCAATTCTGTGTTAAAAGAAAGTCCCTTCTGCCAGAAAATTGTAAAAAGCTATAGTTTAACCAAGTCTAATTCCTAATTTTCCCCACTCCGTTACTTTAGAGCATTTATTGTCACATCTCGTTTCTGATATTAATTTCTGAGAACATTTTCTACATTTCAAGAAAAGTGGGACATCTGGGGAGATAACAGTAAATATCCTATTCTTATACTGTCACATTTTTTATCTCACTTCATCCTCAGAAATAACAGTATTAAATATATTTGCTGTCATTTTGCCTTATGTATTTTGAGACTATATTATTAGACATATATCTAATTTAGAACTATATATTTTAAATGAATTGTGCATTTTGTTATTATATAGTGACCAGACCTCTTGTCCTCTTATAATGCTTTTTTTTTTTTTTTTTTCCTAAACATCTATTTTATCTCATATTAATTAATATAACTATCTATATGAGTTTTCTTTTGGGCGTTATTTACCTGGTTTATCTTTTTCCATTCAGTTACTTTCAACCTTTATGTATAATTCTGTTTCATGTCTTTTATAACCTGTTTGTAGCTAGATTTTGTGGGGTTTTATTGAATCTTGAAGATCTTTGTCTTTTAAATTGACCAGTTCTAATTTTATTTTATAAAATGGAATCAAAGTTGAACGGATATTTGTAGCTATTTATTGATCACTACTGTGCTAAGGCACTATGAGAACTTTGGAGAACTATGAGAAAATTTTCCATCATTGAGCAATTTAAAACCCATGATTTTCCCTTAAAACATAACATATACATTCAAAATTTTCAAAGGAAATTGCCTTCTGATTTACTTATTAGTATTACTAGATACACCAGTGGCTCAATTAAAAAAAAGTTTTTGTAAACCAAAAACAATATATTTCACCATATGTAATTTGACCTTTAATTATTTTTCATGATAGATGAAAAGAATTATCTACATTTTATACATTGAGACACTGAAACTCCAAACAGACTCAATGAAGGTCCTAGAGCTGATTAATTAGCAGCAAAGTTGGATTTTAAGGTGGTCTGGGTCTCTCTGATTGTTTGGCTTCTCAGAGTGAAAAGACATGGACTTTGGAGTTAACTCAGTTTGGGTTTTAATCTCTTCTCCAGTACTGGTTACTTGTATGATTTGTTTCATCTATCTGAAACTCAGATTCCTCGCTTAAGGTACCTGCATCACAGGACTGTGGTGAACACTAAAGGAGACCATTTGTGTACAGTTCTAGTGTGATGTCTGATATATGTGTAGTATATGCTTAATAGCTGGTAATATCATCTTTGTTATTAGTAGTAAAAACTAGCCTTTACAACCTTTTCCAGAACATGTCATCTTGTCTCATTAATTAGATGAATTATCTTTGAATTGTGGAAAACTGGTAGAGAGCCAGGGACAAGCACTAACAACATGGTTTTTAAATATGGGACGGAAAATTTTCTACAAAACCTGGGTTATGTTGCTCCGTTTATTTCATATGTCTACCATAAAGCTGAAGAAATGTTTTGCTCTAGTAAATTGTTACTGGGAATTTTAATTGATACATTTTTATTTTGGAACAAAGGTTAAAGCTTTTCTTGAAAAGTAATGGCTTTAATACTGCACATCTCTACAAAGTCTGATTTAACTAAAGAAATTCATCAGCTTTAATATTAAGTTTCCTAGGTTTTCAAAGATTTGTGGCCACACCTTGGCATAATATAAATGTGAAATGTAATTTGAGTATTAATGTTACTCTAGAGTAAAACTCTGCCTCTCAAAACAAAAACTCTCATGTTGATAATTCCTTTTCCCTAGAATTAGGCTTTTCTGAGATTCCTTTTCTTCAAACCTAAAACATGAAATATGGTCCTAATAAAAAGTACATTTTGAAATACACTATATACTTAGGAAATCAGGCCTGTAGTCAAGATAATATAGTTTGTTGGTTTTTGGGGTTTGTTTGTTTTGAAGATAGGGCCTTGCTCTGTCACCTGGATTGGAGTGCAGTGGCACCATCTTATCTCACTGCAACTTCTGCCTCCTGGGTTCAAGCAGTTCTCCTGTCTCAGCCTCCAGAGTAGCTGGGATGACAGGTGCATGCCACCATGCCCGACTAATTTTTATATTTTCGGTAGAGAAGGGATTTTGCCATGTTGGCCAGGCTGGTCTTGAATTCCTGACCTCCAGTGATCTGCCCGCCTTAGCCTCGCAAAGTGCTGAGATTACAGGTGTGAGCCACTGCATCCAGCCAGTTTGTTGGTTTTTTTAAAAGAATCATTTGATGTACATGCAGAGGTTTGAATTGTGTATTCCTACTCTTGATTTTGACAATCATTTTTTCTTTTCTTTTCAATTTGAAAATCAGGAAAGATGTAATTTTCGTGGATCCAATCCTGTGCTTGTGAAAATGGGTGAAGTTCTATGTTGGATAGATTAGATAGATTGAAAGGTATATTTACATGCATTTTCCTGGTCTCTATTTAAACAGAGTAGGGTTTTTAATGATGACTCTCAAAAGGAAACAAACAATTGCATGTGGAAAAAGCATAGTGATCCTAGACATCTTTATCTTTCATTTTTTTCCTCTTCTCCTTCATTGTACATAGGAGCAGTTGCAACCTAATACTTAAGTTGGAGCCAAAGGGAAAAGAAAAGATTGTACTTCTTTTAAGTGAAATAGTATTTTAAATACTAAAATGTTCCACAACTCCTTATGCAATAATTAGCTGAAGCATTAATCACTTCCTGCTATTGTAAGTGTAACAGTCACTTTGAAAAAGCCTTAATCATTAGTTGGGTCCCCTGTGGACTTCAGTGCCACAGCTCAGTTGAAACAGTTGCTTATGGGACACAAAGGCATCCTTCTAGCAAAATTTTAAAAATTGAGTCTAGTAAAACGTCGTTGCTTAAATTTTTTTTTGCATATTTAAAAATTTATATATAAAGAAATTTATTCATTTGATGTGCAGTAGTTCTATTAGTTTTGATATGTACATAATCAAGATACAAAATGGTTTCATTACTCCCTCAAAATTCCCCTGCATTGCTGCTATGCAGCCATAAAAAAGAATGAAATCCTGTTATTTGTGGAAATATGGATGAAGCTGGAGGTTATGTTAACTAAAATAAGGCACAGAAAGATAAATACTGCATGTTCTTACTCATATGTGTGAGATAAAAAAAATTTCGAACTCATGGAAGTAAAGAGTAGAACTGTAGGTATTAGAAGCCATGAAGAGTAGGTGAGAAGGAAGGATGGGAAGCGATTCGTTAATGTATACAAAATTATAGCTGGATAGTACTAAATGAGTACTGGTGTTCTGTAGCACAATAGGGTGAATATGATTAGCTGTAATTTATGTTTTCAAAAAGTTAGAAGAGAGAATTTTGAATATTTACAGTACAATGAAACGATCAGTGTCTGAGGTAATGGGTATGCTATTTAGTCTGATTTGATCATTACACATTGCATGCATGTATTGAACTATCACTCTGTGGTGGAGTGTGGTGGCTCACACCTATAATCCTAGCACTTTAGGAGGCCGAGACAGGTGGAGTGCCTGAGCTCAGGAGTTCGAGACCAGCCTGGGCAACACGGTGAAGCCCCGTCTCTACTAAAATTCAAGAAATTAGCTGGACATGGCAGCATGCACCTGTAATCTCAGCTACTCAGGAGGCTGAGGCTATTTACTAGAACCCGGGAGGCGGAGGCTGCAGTGAGCTGAGATTGCGCCCCTGCACTCCAGCCTGGGCAGCAGAGTGAGACTGTCTCTTAAAAAAAAAAAAAAAAGAAATATCACTCTGTATTGCACAAATAGGTATTCCGTGTTAACAATAAAAGGAGGAAAAAAACAAGAGTGAAATTGTTGAATTAATGCAAAGGAGTCAGAAATTGAGTTTTGGAAAGGTATTTATGCAATTTTGCAAAAGGCTATATAGATGAAATTTCAGTTTGTCTTCCTGAACCAGATTCCTGTGAGTGCTCTGTATTAGTTATAGCTACAAGTAGTTTTCCAGTATCTGTGTTTAAATGCAATAATTTTGTAATCATTTTAGTTTAGCAACAGTATTGTTGTCAGTGTAACATTTCTTTGTTCTAGGAGATTTGCATCATGACTGAGGACATAGTTTTTTCATTTTGTTATGCAAATTTTCATTTTACTGTTTTTATGTTTTTTTATCTTTAAAGTTTAACACGCAATTGTACCAAACTGAGCATTACAGTTAATTTTAGCACTCAGAAAGGACTTCAAAAAGAGACATACAGAGAGAGGACACATTCATTAGGACATACAGTCACAATTAGTATTTTTCAAAAACTGCTATCATTAATGCAAACAAGCTGAATACCAGCACACACCAAATATTCTTTATGAGATGATTAAAAGTTGGATGAAGAGGGAGTCTACCAGGTATATGAGAGGCCTAGAAAAGGTCTTCAGTATGTTCAAGTAGATAATCTCTTACCAGGGCAAATGTTTGTGGACAAAGGGCAGGGCAGGTAGGGGTAGGTGGCAGGGGAACTTAGGGGATTTGTAAACAAAATACTCTCTTTCTTTTAGTGCTAAAATTTTTTCATCTCTTGGCTTTTGGAATGTTTGAAAAAGTGCAGCATTTTATTTTCTCTGGGACTTTATATTTCTATTTTCAAATACTTAAAGCAGTTTGGCACAGATTTTAGTTTCTTATTCTTCTTCAGGGTGAAAATCACTATATTTTATTGTTCTTCAGAAGCCAGACAACAAAAGGAAAAAATGTTGCCAGATTATGCTCTCTCTGAGAACATTTACATTACCCTTCTCTATTTCTCTACAGAGTTTTATAAAGAATTAAAGGGCATGAAAGGAAACCTGCCACTCACATGACAAAGAGTTTATTCCATATTTACTTTTAAGCAATTGAGTGAGCTTTTTGGCATCTTATTCACACTTGTCTGTAATTAGCGTTTGGTGTCCTCTTCATATTGTTTCATTCCTATTAACATCGACACTGGTGACTTGCCATTAATCATGTTGCAGACTCCTTTGTGCTACTTGGGTGTCTAAGATTCTAACTCATTGAAAAGTCAGCACTTTCTCTTGTCTTTGGTCCTTCGCATTGCTTCTATCAATTGAAACTTCCTTCTTTTTTCATATTGCCAGCTTTTTTTTTTTTTTTTTTTTTTGAGACAGAGTCTCTCTCTGTTGCCAGGCCGGAGTACAGTGGCGCAATCTCGGCTCACTGCAACCTCCGCCTCTTGGGTTCAAGCAATTCTCCTGCCTCAGCCTCCCGAGTAGCTGGGACTACAGGTGCCTGCCACTACATCCAGCTAATTTTTGTATTTTTGGTAGAGATGAGGTTTCACTATATTGGCCAGAATGGTCTCGATCCCTTGATCCGCCCGCCTCATCCTCCCAAAGTGCTGACTGAGATTACAGAGGTAAGGCACCGTGCCTGGCCCAGTACCAAGGATGAATAATAAAGAAATGTTCATTTTTCATCTTCTCTGAACATACATCCTAAATCCTTCTGTTTTTACCACTGTATTTTTAGGCACATATATTGTTAATGAGTGGAGCCTAGTATGAATAGAATATCCTCTTATTGTCTGCTTGGATGACCCACAACATGGATTTCTGCATAACAGGACACTAATTCTGTTTTCCAGACATTATTAAAAGCTGCTATGGTACTAAACCCATTATCAGCCTTTTAGATTTTATCCTCAGGGTATAATGAAGCTGTGGCCTGTTAATCTAACATCTGAATTGCATTTATTATTTTATCTGATATCACTTTCTACTTTTTTCCAGCTGTTGTATTAATTATCGCAGTATTCCAAACCACTTCCAGCTTAAGTATTGGGGCTGAGTGTTAGAGGTCCTATTATCATGCCCTGTTTACAGAAGAAAAAATGA
This sequence comes from Sapajus apella, assembly GCF_009761245.1. Lineage (NCBI taxonomy): Eukaryota > Metazoa > Chordata > Mammalia > Primates > Cebidae > Sapajus > Sapajus apella. The sequence goes on along the minus strand of NW_022437016.1, from coordinate 5,934,224 downwards.
AGGCACACAGAGGTTAATTAACTTGCCTAAGGTGATAAAGTTAGCGAGAGAGCAGGATTTAAATCTTAGCCATCTACTTCTACAATCTGTGCTCTAACTGCTTTGCCTTACTGCCTCTTCAAACTGTTGTCATTTGAGAGGTTTAGGTAGTAGCTATTCTTACTGATTCATAATAGGGGCAGTACAGTTAGAGTTAATGGAGAAGTGAGTTTCAGTTGATTCTTAAAATAGAGAATAGGTTTAAATATATGAAAAAGAGCATTCCAAGATACACAGAATAAGCAAAGGTTCAGAGACAAGACTAACCAGAGTATGTTCAGGGAATAACGAAGATATTAGACTGACTATAGAAATAATAACTAGTGAACTTGGTTAGTATTGAAAGTTTATCCATTAGAACTTAACTGGGAAAAATATTAAGTGTTTATATCTGAGTTCTTAGATTCAATTGAATTCTTTAAAAAATATTGCTAATCTTACTCCTTGGGAACACTGACTCAGTTTTCAGATGGAAATTTCTTAGTAAGGAAATAATAAAATTCATAGTATTTATTATAGATTTTTTTTTTTTTAGTATTTTCATTTTTTCTTGAGCTAGTTCTGCTGACACCAACATAATTTGATTAGTTTAACTTGTGATAAAATAGATCCAGCAGGAGGAGTTGGATATAAGTTGAATTTCTGCCAGATTTCAGAAGAAAAATGTTATTTTAAGTGTTCTGGTCATTTCTGGTGGAGTGAAGGTCTTGTCATGAAGTTGTCATTGGCAGGTTTACAGACCACTGAACGTGGCTTTGTTATTTACAAAAACCACAACACACATATACAAAAAGTAGATATGTGAAAACATGTAACTCCGTCAAAGAAATGTCATGCTTATATAGCCTAGTGAAAATAAGAATCTTGATTGTAATGGGAAGCTGGTTCCTTTCCTAAGCTTGAGGCTGAAGAAATCTGAACTTTCCTTTGGGTTTTGTAACTAATTTACCACCCAAGTTTGAAACAGACATAAAATAAATAAGCTGTCAATATTTATTTATTTATTTTACTTTATTTATTTATTTATTTTTTGAGACAGGTCTCACTGTGTCACCCAGGCTGGGGTGCAGTGGCAAGATCTTCGCTCACTGTAACCTCAGCCTCCCAGGCTCAGGTGATCCTCCCACCTCAGCCTCCAGAGTAGCCAGGACTACAGGTGCATGCCACGCCACCCAGCTAATTTTTGTATTTTTTTTGTAGAGGTGGGCAACCATGTTGCCCAGGCTGATCTCAAACTCCTAAGCTCAAGCAATCTGCCTACCTTGGCCTCCCAAAGTGCTAGGATTACAGGCATGAGCCACTACACCTGGCCTATTTATTTGTTATTTGTTATCTTTACGAACTAGAAGAGCTCTGAAGAGCAGGGAAATGGTGATACCAAAGGTTAGGAACTGCAGAAGTGTGGGAGGTATAGATTTGGCCAAGTGGGAATTTCTTTGAGCAATCTTTTATTTTGACTTGTGTGAATAAATAAGCTTCTTGTAATTATATAAAGAATTTTGAAGCTTAATTTCCTTTTCTAGAATAGAGACACAAACCCCTTTATAGCTTTCTATGTAAGACTCTGGATTTGCAGTTGTCTCATAGCTTTTTGAAATAATCAGAAATAATATTAAAGACTTTTTTTTCCAAGCTAAACTTTATTGGTACAGTGCCATTTTATATAGTGCCTTACCTATTTAGAACTATAATTTGTACCATAAATTTCTCAGGACCTTTTAAGGGTAGGATCATAGCTCTTTTCGATTGGTACCTATTGCTAGAATAAATATGTTAATGCAAAGTCATCTGTGAATACTGTATCAAACTATGTTGATAACACTTTCCTTTTGATAAAATGAATAGAAGCAGTAGCAAAAAAACAAATCCTAACTGACCTTTAAATGAATCTTTGCATTAGAAGGCTGAAACTAAGGGCTTCTAAATATTTTTTATCCAAAGAACTGTCTGACTGCGAAGAGTAGTAGGCAGGTGTGTGGTGGGGAGGAAGTGGGGATAGTTAATGGGTACAAAAAAAAAATAGAAAGAATGAATAAGACCTAGTATTTGGTAGCACAACAGAGTGACTATGGTGAATAATTTAATAATTAATGATAATTTAATTGTACATGTTAAAATAACTAAAAGAGTATAACTGGATTGTTTGTAACACAAAGGATAAATGCTTGAGGTGATGGATATCCCATTTACCCCTATGTAATTATTACACGTTGCATACCAGTGTCAGAATATCTCAGGTACCCCATAAATATACACACCTTATACACCTGCTATGTACTCACAAAAACTAAAAATCAAAACATTGCTTTTGAAAAGTGAAAAAAGTGAAGCAAACAACAGAGAACTGTTTGAAATATATTTAAAAGAAATGTTTATTTTCCAAATATTTTAATTTGGGAAAGACATTCAAATTGTGATTGGTTTTAACTCACAAACCAGGATGAACCTGTAAACTTTCTCCTCTGGATTTATTGTTCATCATTTCCTTAAAGTTTCAATTCTCCATTAATTTCTTTTTTTTTTTTTTTTTTAAGTTTAGGAGTGGAGGTTTAATAGGTAGAAGAGAAAGAGAAACAGCATCTTTCGTAGAGGACGGGGTCTCTGAGAGGAAAAGACCTCTTCATTAATTTCTTCCTGGGCAGAGCATATTAGCTTATGATTCTAGCTATAGCACAATCTCGTGTGACCTTAAATAGGTTACCAAAGTTAATCATCTGGGCCTTAGGCTTTTGCTGCTCTACAATGGGATTATTTATTATTTAACATGTTGTCATTTCCAACATGTTTCCTTAGTGTTACGTAGATAAACCTGCCTTTGGTGGCATGTAATTCAGAAAAACTAATAATACATACATACACACACACACTCTCTCTCTACATAATTTATATTCTCCATATGTTTCTTGATTTAAATAAGCTAAACAGGATAGAAAGTAAATTTAAACTAGAGTTAATTTTATCTATCCTTACAAAGTTGTCATGAAAACTCATTAAGAAAAATAAAATAGAGTTCATTTTATTAAGAGGGCATTAAATCTTAGTTGGTAATGTCTCTTTCCTTCTTTCCTTTGCAGAATATGTATGTAACTGCTCTGTGATTGGAAGCCTGGATGTGAATCGCTGCAACCAGACCACAGGACAGTGTGAGTGTCAGCCAGGTTATCAGGGGCTTCACTGTGAAACCTGCAAAGAGGGCTTTTACCCAAATTACACTTCTGGACTCTGTCAGCCATGTGACTGTAGTCCACATGGAGCTCTCAGCATACTGTGCAACAGGTAAGCAACACAGGGTGGAATTGAAGTTTATTTTATTTTAGCAAGGGAAAAAAAAAAGGCTCCTACTCTCAAGGACCATACTGGTTTAAACAAAGTGGAAGGAAGGTCGTAGATTTACAAAGTATTTTGTATACTTTTATTCCCTTACTTTATATGTTATATTTAAAGTCAGGATTTAAAAACTTCTAATCTACTGAGTTTTAGTTCTTCAAAAGCACTAGAATCACCAATTTCTTTTTGGGATAATTTCTATAAATCTCATGAGAAAAAATCATTGAGGAGGAAATCTGCTTTCTGGAAGGGCTTTCAGGCATGAAACCTGCTAGGAGGTTTAGAAATGTTCTTACGTTTATTAGTATACCATTAGAGTTTGAGGAAATTTGTTCTTTGGTTTATTTTTCTGTCTAATCAAAATTCTACATTTGTTTCTTTGGACATCTAAAGCTTAACTTGGGAATACCCTAATTTATTTAACTAGTGGTAAGTAGACTGGTTTTGCTCTATTTACCAATATATTTTTGAGACCAACAGTAGATTAATCAGGGATTGTCTTTAAATTAGTATGTTATTTGGATGTAATTTAATCTAGTTTGCCTTGTACCACACTGAAAGTAATTATTCTTTGACCATATATGAGGCACTTTGATTTTTGTGGACCCCAAGTCAAAAAACTGAAGAAACAGTGTTAAATAATGAAAATAAATAATGACAGGTTATATTCAGTGTAACCTGGGTATCCCAAGATCTGCTGCCACTTAGAAGCTGTGTTCCTTGGACAAGTCATTTCATTTAACTAAGCCTGTTTCTTCTCAAGGTTGTTGTGAAGGTTAAATGAGTTGATATGTATAAAATACCTAGCACATATCACTCAATAAATTCTGGTTTGTTTTAATTTCAAAGGAATATTATGGTTTTAAATGAGAGAATATGTTTTAAGAACTTTTAGCTCCTTGACAAAAAAGTGCTTTATACTTTAGCAATAGATATTTTAGATGTTTTATAAATGATATTGTACTGTTATAGAATATTGTATCATATTGTAGTTTATTAAAAATATAGAAGAGAACTTCATTAAGAAGTTTATATTTTCAAATGCAGCAACAATCAATGCTTATGATGCTAGGAATTTTAAAATAATTTGTCTTAATCCTCACAGCAACTCCTCATATGTAGGTTACTAGGCCACAAAGTAAGTACCAGAGGAAGAATTCCAAATTAGGTCTTTCAATTCCAAGTCTAGTGTCTTTACCACCATAGCATATTATATGGATTCTGTAATGAGAAAACTGATAATCACTCTGTTCTTTCAGATTGAGAATAAACTAGTTGCTTAATGTTGTTCCCTCCATCCCCTGTAAAACATGCTCATACAAGTTAGGTTCAGAAGTTTCACATTGCTTACCATTTTTAAAGGATATTGTTAAGTTTGCTCATTCTGGTGTCTTATGGAATGTCCACTACTTTCTTTAGAATAATATTCTACAGATTTGTTTTGAGTACTTTTTGGAGAGATAGAAGAGTGTTTACTTCTAGGCCCAATCTTTTATTAGAAGAGAAAGGAAGAAAGGAAGGATTAAGAGAGAGTTTTATAATAGAAGCTGTAAAAGTGGAAAAAGCAGAATACTAATATTTGTATAATATCTTACTGTATTCATGGTTCTTCTACAAATTATTCCTGATTTATCTTTTCTCTGACAGTTAATACTATTAAGTTTAATGCTAAAATACTATCCTGAAAATAGGTGGTAACCATAAAGTAATGGAAAAGTACACTAGACTAGTAATCTAAAGGTCTAGGGCAGGGGTCTGCAAACTCTGGCCTATGAACCTAATTCAACCCACTGCCTATTTTTGTAAATAAGGTTTTATTGGAACACAGTTCCACCCTTTTATTTACGTATTATCTATGGCTGCTTTTGTGCTATAGTGGCAGCATTGACTATCTGTGATAGAGACTATACGGGCTGCAAACCACTATTTGGCTTTTTTGGAAAAAGTTTACAAACCCCTGGTTTATATGGTGGTTTATATCCAATCATGACAGGTATTTCTAGGTAATCATGTAACTTCAGGCAGTTTACTTTGACCTTTATTTTATTCTCTTTATTATTTTATTTTATTTTATTTTATTTTGAGACAGGGTCTGACTGTGTGCCCAGGCTGGTCTTGAACTCCTGGCCTCAAGCAATCCTCCTGCCTTGGCCTCCCAAAGTGCTGGGATTACAGGGAATAGCCACCATGCCTGGCCGAATTCTTTTAAGTGTTTGTCTTTTTATTTGTGAAGTGGAGATAATAATCCATGTCCTGTCTCTCTCCTGCATAAAGTTGTTTTGTCTTAAGAATCAAGCAAGATAATGCATGTGTAAATCTTATAAGTTGCAATTGCTAGACAGATAATACAAATAATTAATGGGAACCATTTATTGTGCATATGCTATATGCTAGGGCACTGTACTAACTACTTGATGTGCATTATCTAATTTAATTTTTACAAAAACTCCCTTGAGGAGAACATTATTATTTTCCCATTTTGACTGAGAATTCCGATGTTAAGGGTATAGTTAAGTTTATACACTAAAGCTGCAATTTAACCCATTTGAACAAATGTAATGCGTAAGCAGAGTCCACAGAATGACTTTGCAATTAATGTTTTTCCTAGTAGAAAGCCTCTTGGTATTTAACATCCAAATGTCCTAGAATTAATTATCTCTCAATTCAGTGTGTTTTGGCTGATGATTATAAGATACATATTTACATTTATACATATTCACAGAAATGCAATAAGGCCAAATACTGCATTTTAAACAAGATAATGTGTGGGAAGTCTGTGTTAAATTTCACATATAGTTGGTAGACTGTCAGAATCACATGTCAACAATTTGAAAGGTGCACAAAATATCAACAAAGAGAATGTGTAGGACGTTACTACTTATAGCCACTGTTAAACTTACAAATTGTTTTTGCTCAGGAAATGATGTCTTCAGCATTTTATATCCTAATATGGGAGTTTGTTACCTTTGTATAGTTGCTTTACTGTGTTTTAGTTACACTTGAGGAACTTGGTTAGTTATTGGGGGTTGACATAAAATGAATTGTAATTTTTTTCATTTAAAATTGATAAATAGGTTTTTTGTTAGTATCTCATGTAGAATATCTGATATTCAGTAACGAATGATTCATGCAGGAGGTGGAAGAGACCTATAATATTATTACTACGTTACTTAATAATGGAGACATGTTATAAGAAATGTATTATTAGGCAATTTCATTGTCAGACAAGCATCATAGAATGTACTTACACAAACCTCGGTGGTATAACCTACTGTATACCTAGACTGTATGAAATGGCCTGTTGCTCCTAAGCAACAAACCTGTACAGGATGTTACTGAACTGAATATTGTAGGCAATTTTAATACAATGGTAAATATTTTTTATCTAAACATAGAAAAGATATAGCAAACAATGTAAAAGATAAAAATGGCACACCCGTCTAGGGTACTTACTGTGAATGCAGCTTGCAGGACTGATAGTTGGTCTGGGTGAGTCAGTGACTGAGTTGTGAGTAAAAGTGAAGGCCTAGGACATTATCGTACACTACTATAGAATTTATAAAGTCCGCACATTTAGGCTGCACTAAATTTATTTTTTAAAAGTTTTCTTCAATAATAAATTAATCTTACCTTACTGTAGCTTTTTAACATTATAATCTCTTGATTTTTTTTAACTTTTTGACTCTTTTTGGTAACACTTAGCTTGAAACACAAGCCCATTATACAGCTGTGCAAAAATATTTTCTTTTTTATATCCTTATTCTATAAGCTTTTTCTTATTTTTAAATTTTATTTATTTTTTTACTTATTAAACTTTTGTGTTAAAAACTAAGACATAAACACACACATTAGCCTAGGCCTACACAAAATCAGGATGACCAATAGTACCATCTTCCACCTCCACATCTCATCCCATTGGAAGGTCTTCAAGGGGAATAACATGCATGGAGCTGTCATCTATGATAACAGTGCCTTCTGGGACACCTCCTGAAGAAACTGCCTGAGGCTGTTTTAGTGAACTTTCTTTAAATAGGTAGAGGTACACTCTAACATAACAATAAAAAGTGTAGTATAGTAAGTACGGAAACCAGTAACAGTCATTTATTTTCATTATCAAATATTATGTACCGTGTATAATTGTATGTGCTATTCTATTATATGATTATCAGTGCAGTAGGTTTGTTTACGCCAACTTCCCCATGAACACATGAGTAATGTGTTGCCCTGTGTTACCACAGCTATGATGTCACTAGGTGATAGGAATTTTTCAGTTCATTTTAATCTTAAGGGACCATCATGATATATTCTGTACATCATTGACCAAAATGTCATTATGTGGCACCTGACTGTATTATTTTTCCCTGTTCTATATGGACTATTTTCTATATGTACCTACCTGATAGCTTCTGTTATCCTTAGTAGGTTTCTTTTTTTAATGAGGTAACACATGATTTTATATTATCCTGATAGCATCAGAGTATGTTGATTTCTCAAATCCTTTAGCATCTTCTTCTAAGTGAAATCTGGAAGGACCTTGCTTCCCCTGCAGCCTATGCAAGTAATGATTGTTTTCTGTCTCACACTCTTACTTTTCTAGACCTGGAGTTGGAATAGATATCTCCCTTGCTCTTCATTGCTGTTCCCAGAGTGTTCTTCCCAGCCTCCTTCCTAAAAACCCCTTTGAAGTTCATGGCAGCAGACTATGCTGTCACACTTCCTTGCTGCTGTTTCTACTCCTGGGCACCAGTCTTTATTTCTTACACTTGGCTCACTGTTATCTCTGACACTACACTTGCCATAATTTTAGATGATTGCAATATCAACAGATGAGCCTAACAATACTTCAGCCTCTCAGTTTCTTGATCTCTCTTCCAGTAAGTTTTCCTCCATGCTTGCTTCAGTCTTTATTTCTTTACTTGCCCTATTTCTTGTTTGTCTTTGGCTTGTTAAACTTTTGAGATAAATTTATACTTCTATCAGTCATAACAGAGTAATTTTTTTAGTTTTAAAAAATATTATTGAAAAATAAAGACCAGGTACAGTGGCCCACACCTGTAATCCCAGTACTTTGGGAAGCTGAGGTGGGTGGATCACCTGAGGTCAGGCATTCAAGACCAGCCTAGCCAACATGGTAAAACCCTGTCTCTACTAAAAATACAAAAATTATCTGGGTGTGGTAGCATGCATCTGTAATCCCAGCTGCTTGGGAGGCTGAGGTGGGAAAATTGCTTATACCTGCGAGGCGGAGGTTGCAGTGAGATGCGATTGCACTACTGCACTCCAGCCTGGGCAACAGAGTGAGATCCTGTCTCAAACAAAATATTATTTCAGAGTGTCAGGCAATTTGTCAGAACAAGTAGTGCATCACAAAAGTAGTTTAAAAGCCCACACTTGAAGTTTTTATAAGAAAGGCTTAGGAGTTCTAAATCCACACAGCCCTAAGCACTGAATTTCTTAGTAGGAAGTTAAATTGACATGAAACTAGAACAGAAATGGAAAGTTGCGGGACTATGTGCTTTGCAAGACGACATAGATGACCTATGAGGAAATATCTCTGTGTTCTGCTTTGCTGAAAATTATACATGAGTGGGTTAAGGGAGAAAGGAAATTGTAGATAAATAATGAGATGTGTAGTAGAAAGGGAGTAGAATTTGGAATTGGTAGATTTGGATTCTGTTCATGGTTCAGCCACTGGCTGTGTGATCTTGATTAAGCTATTTGACTTCTCTGAACTTCAGTGCTTTTTTCTGTAAAATAGGACTAATATATCTAACATGAAGGATTTTTCTGAGAATTAGTACAAAAATACAGTTAGATAGAAGAAAAAAGATCAAGTCAAGTGCTCGGGAACACAATCAGGTGTCTATAGTTAACTGTATTTTGTATATTTCAAAACAGCTAGAAAAGTAGACTTGGAATGTTTCCAACACAAAGATCATTACCCATTGTATGCTTATATAAAAACCACATGTGTCCTATAAATATATATGATTATTATATATCCATAAAAATGTTAAAATGTTTAAAAGAAGAAAATTAAATTACGTATGTGTGTGTGTCCACTTAGACTGTCACATAGATTCAGCTCTTTCTGTTAAAAAAAAAAAACTTTTTTTTTTTTTTTGAGACAAGATCTTGCTCTGCACTCAGGCTGGAGTGCAATGTGGCTCAATCATGGCTTACTGCAGCCTCAACCTCCTGGACTCAATGGATCCTCCCACCTCAGCCTCCTGAGTAGCTGGGACCACAGGCATGCACCACGACAGCTGCCTAATTTTTTTATTTTTTTGTAGAGACAGGGTTTTACCATGTTGCCTAGGCTGGTCTTCAGCTCCTGGGATCAAGTGATCCACCTGCCTTGGCCTCCCAAAGTTCTGGGATTACAGGCAGGAGCCACTGTGCTTGGTCGTTTTTTTGTTATTGTTGTTGTTTATTTGTTTGTTTTTAAAGTGGGCAATAGTATTAGTGTTATACCAAAAAGGAGGACTAAATCAACCACCCTTGAGTATGAGTAGATATTGGGGTATTTGTTTTTTGTTAGTACACTAAAGAAGAAATTGTTCATTATAACAGAAGAAATTCTCTTCAATTTTCATTTAAAAGCCTATTAAACCTTTTAAAATTGAATGTTATATATTTTAGAATAATAATAGCTTAAACTGAATACTTGCTAGGCATTATCCTAAACCCTTTACAATTATTAATTTATTTAATTCTCATAGCAACTATATAATGTAGGTACTATTATTATTATTCTCATTTGTACAGGAAAAAAATACAAGTTCGGTAATTTGCCTAATTTCCTGCCTATCAGCCAGTAAGTAAAAGAGCTGGGATTGAAACATTTGCAGTCTGGATCTAGAGTATATACTCCTATCCACTTTGCTGGTACAGCCTTTCTCAAAATCTCAGATATTGAGCAAAGAGAATGAGAAATTCGATGCTGGTGCAGACTTCTTAATATTTTCTAGAAATTTTTTCTAGTTGGCTTTTGGTCATCAGACACTGACCTTGGTGTGATGTAACTCATGTTATGTAATAATAACTTTTCTTTGTAAGGACTAATCCTAGTTTTGGCTTAGTAGAAATTAGTACATGAAAGGCCCAGCCCTTTGATGAACAAATACCAATTGCAATATCTATTACATTGCCTTTCCTTTTTATTAGGCACTTTAGGGGTATTGCTTTTGTTCTTTTCAAGAAACCTATAATCTAATCTGTGTAAAACTATGGAACACATACACATACAATACAAAATAATTTATAAATATATGCTTAATTTGTAAGTATAGTAGTTTAGAGTAGAAAAATAACAGGAGTAAGTAAATTGAAGTGCAATAGGAAAGGCTTTCCATAGGAGGTGGGGGTCTTACAGGCTATGATTTAGGAAGTCAGAGAGATGAGAAGAACTATCAGGAGAAAACAAACAAACAAACATGAAAATTCAAGTGAATTCCCTAAGATTATACAATGACGTGAGAAATCTGATGTCCTAACACAAAATTCTCTTCTCTTGTCACCTCTCTGTTCTTTTAATAAACAAGTAAAAATAGAAAAGTGGATTCAATTCTATCCTGATTCCCTCATATATTGAAAGTCTATGGAACTAACAATTGGCTTTTAAAAATTCATTTCCCTATTCTTTATGTCCATATATTTCAGTGGGAGTTACCCCAGTGAGGGTAGATTTTGGCAGCAGGAGCCAGATGTGGGTTGAGCAATGTCTTTGTGTGCAAACACAAAGTCCTTTATGTACTGACAGATGTCCACCCCCTCACACCACCATTGGTGTTCCAACCTGTTTAATTGGAAGGAGTTGGTCTACAATATCTGAACTTTTCAATTTTACTTTTAGAACACATTTCAAATGTTTTTCCTGATTCATATTTTGACATGGGCTTAATAAATGAATAGAGAAATCAGATAGCATTTTATCTCAAAAAGCAGTATGCTTAATGAAAGCGTGAATCTCAATATAGCTCTTAAAATGTTATCAGGGCTGACTTTATATGTAGACAGTTGCATATTGATTTGAGACTTCTCTTTTTTTGAGACAGAGTTCGCTCTGTTGCCCAGGCTGGAGTGCAGTGGCATGCTCTCGGCTCACTGCAATATCTGCCTCTTGGGTTCAAGCAATTTTCTGCCTCAGCCTCCCAAGTAGCTGGTATTACAGGCAACCACCAACCTGCCCAATTAATTTTTTTTTTGTATTTTTAGTAGAGATGGGGTTTCACCATCTTGGCCAGGCTGGTCTTAAACTCCTGACCTTGTGATCCACCTGCCTCAGCCTCTCAAAGTGCTGGGATTACAGGCATGAGCCACCGTGCTCCGCCTGATTTGAGACTTTTTAATGTAGTCACAGTAGGTTAGTGTACAAGGTGCATCATTTTAGACTATCTTAGATAACAAAGAAATTCGGTGGTGCTCTAGTATCCTTTTCCATAAAATCTGTGGTTGCTGCTACACGGTAAGTCTTTCTCCTCCTCATAGGTTCTTGGAAACTGCAACTTTAAGCAAAACAAAGTACAACAAAAGCAATTTTACCATAGGCTAATGAATATAAACAAGAGTTTAAGTTCATACGGCATATTTCTGGTCGCAAAAACATCACCAAACTTCCCAAAAAAGACCAGAGACACTTCTAGTAATAAATGTTGAAATAAATGTGAGCTATACATATATGTAAAAAAAATAAGTAACAAGTAAGAACATTATTTAACTAGTTATTCTAGTTTAGGGTGGCTGGACCTGTCCCAGCAGATCAAGGTGCAAGGCAGAACCAACCCTGGACAGGACACCATTTCATCACAGAGTGTATTCACACACCCGCACACTCAATCATCCTGGGACAATTTCGACATGCCAGTTAGCCTGACATGAACATCTTTGGGATGCGAGAGGAAACCAGAATATCCAGAGAAAACCTAGGCCAACATGGGGAGAACATGCAAACCCCACAGAGATAGTAGCCTCACTGGGAATTATTTTTCTTCAACAATGTTATACTGAAACTATATTATTTGAGGACTTGCTGTACGGTATATCTTAAAATACAGTCAGCTGTCCTTGTCTGTGAATTCCACACCTACAAATTCAACCAATGCAGGTTGAAAATATTTTTTTAAAAAACAATTAAAAATAACAATACAACAATAAAAAAAATTTAAGAAAACAATATAAAACAATAATTATTTACATAGCATTTACATTGTATTAGGTATTATAAGTAACCCTAAAGTATCTGGGAGGATGTGCATATGCAGACACTGTGCCATTTTATGGAAGGGACTTGAGCATCTGAAGATTTTGGTATGGTGGGGGAAATCCTGGAACCAACCCCTATCCCATGCTCAGGGACAACTGTATTTACTCTTTTGCATTTTAATTGTGAGAATGTGCCCCAGGTTAGAAGGAAAACTTATGAAGTAAACTGATGCCAAAATAAATTTCAAATGGAAGGGTGACAAAACACCTTGGAGGCTTACAGTCATATAGGGCTCTGAAGTTCATCTCTTGTGTAATAATAGACAGCAACAGCTGCTTGTGCAAACTCTTATTTACTACTTTGCCTATAATTCTTGAAGATCAAGAAAAAGGTTATTTGATAACTAGAAACAATTTACAATTTAGTAAAACTTTGTCATTTCATTCATGTTTTGTTTTTAAAAAGACATTGTATTTGCCAAGTATATGTCAAAAGACATTATCTCTGTTCTTAAGGAACTTACTGGCTAGTGGAAAGATAGATTTGCAAACATTCAGGAAGGTCTTAAGAGAGGCAGTTGCATTTGGATTGATTTTGAAGACTGAGTAGATATTTGTATAAAAGAAAAAGACATCTTCACTGATTACAGGTGGTTCACTATTTCTTGAAGATAAAGCTTGGTAATAGTGGGGAAGAAGGGTTGAAAGAGTGTAGACAATGACGGGACATTTTTGTCTATTTGTCTATTCTTATATCTCCAACACCTAGAACAGTGACTGGCAAATATTAGATATTCAGTAAATACTTGATGAATGAACAGAATGAATGAATGAATGAGGAATAAACGGGGCCAGACCATGAAGGCCCTGATGTGCCTTGTACATACGTTTATCCATTGAAGAATATTTAACAAGGGGTGACATCAGACTTGTTTTTTGGAAAAATTTCTCTGCCAGAAGTCTGGTTTTTAGAGAGAGCGTGCTAAGGCAAGGAAATCAGCTTGAGCAAGCTGTTGTAACAATCTAAGCAAGAAGACTTAAAAGCCTGACTTGAGACATTAATATTGGCATTGACAATGGTGCTGGAAAGGAGAGAATTTAAGAGATGTTTGAAAGATAAAATATGCAGTACTAAATGGTTGCTTGTGTATGGAGAGAGAGAGAGAGAGAGAAAGAGAAAAAGAGAGAGAGATGAATCCCATGTTTCTGAGTTGAGCACATAAGTGAAGAGCTAGTCTATTATTAATAACTAAAGAGTGAAGACAGATAAGCAAGTTGGAGGGAGATGATGATGTCAGGTTTCAAACATTGATTTTGAAGTGACTATGGGACATTTAGGTAGAGATGTCTGGTAGACGCTTGCAAGTAAACACTTGCATATTCGTTGTGTGTCAAACTCAAATCTAATCTAGCATATTATTAGGCTATTTTGTAGGAAAGCAGAACAATACTTTATTCTTGTTTAATTTTAAGATACCTTTATTCTGTACCCTAATTATTATTCCTGCAACTGTACCAGTCTCTAGTTTAAATTACCTTTTGGTGCACTTTAATATTTTTTTCCTTGAAAGTAGACTTTTTGAAGGTAGCCATCTTGATAAAAGGTAGGTAACTGCTCTTAGCCTTTATCTTACTGTGATTCATTTGATTCAATAAGTGCTTGTACAGAGCCAAATGTTTATGTCTTAAAAGATATCAAGTATGTTAAGTTCATGGAAAAACAAATTAAAGTTTGAATGTTAATAAATGGTCAGAAAGGAGCTTGTTCAGAAAAAAGGACTGAGTATGTTGGAATTTAAGTGTAAATAATGCCTGTCTAATGCAGTCTGGAAAGCTCTCTGTGTTTTTCAGTGCATTTTTGTCTTAAAGTTTCCATTCAATACAGGGCATAATCTGCCCTCCTAGTCTAATTATTAGCTAGATATCAGCTGTAGTCAAATGAATGAAAAAAAAAAACAAAAACAAACTTTTTTCTAGCTCTCGATGACCTTTGTGAACATTAACATGTCACAGTGTGTTGATATTGCTGTTGATTAAACATGTTACTGTCCCTAGAACATGTTGCAGACTCCTCTACTTATTTCATTTTATTAAGCAAGTTATAGACCAGCTTAGAATTTTTAAAAAATATATCTTAAAGTTTTGTTATTTATAGTGTTATTTATTTCATTTCTTCTGAGAAGCTCCCTCTAAATCTGTAGTTGAGTATATTCTAATAGTATAAATAATTAAATTCCTATAAATGCAGTATTTGGTATTATGGTTTCTGTTGAATAAAATAAGTAACTTATACCAAATACCATATATAACCAACTGCAAGTACTTTAATAAGCCTTGTGAGAGATAAAAGATAATGTGTCTCATTCCAAAGGAGCTTCTGGTCTAGTAAGGACACTATTAAATATATATAAATAGTTATAATACAAAGTAAAAATTGACCGACATCGCAAAATACAGTATAAAGATAAAATGTTAAGGGGATTAAGAAGCTGGGAGACATCACTTATAGCTGGAAAACTCAGAGGTGAATTCATGGAGGAGGTAGCTTTTGATCCCAGCTTTGAAAGAAGGAAAGGACTTAGACATACGAAGTGAAAAAAAGATGAGAAAGGACTTTACAGAACAGGAAACAGCAAGATTAAAGTCTCAGAGATGTGCTTACTGAGGATGTCCAGTGCAAGAGGAGTGGGCTCAGGAGGCGAATCTGGCAAGTCCTGTTGGGGTCAGGTCACAGGGGTTTAGGGCCAGACAGATGATTCGGGTTTTATTCACGAAGCAATTTTTAAGCAGGAAAAAGATCAACACAGGATTGTAGCAGTAGGAGAATGAGTAGATGTAAATAGGGAGAGTTTAGAGGCAGAGTGAAAACTAACTAGGGCCAAAATTAGAGTAATAATGAGAATGGGAAGAATATTGAAAGTATGGAGAGTAGTCAGAAGGGTGATACACTACATCATCAGTGTTTCTGTGCATAATTCTTTGGAAATTTCGTGATTTTTGCATTAATACATACAAATCTAAAGGTAGTTTGTATTTCTAAGTTGAACTTTTGGAAATGCTTAGACCCAAGGTTCCTTCTCAGGCCCACACCCTCTCCCTGTGCTTACCATTCTTCCTTTGTTGCAGGCTGCAGGAATTGAATCTGCTTTCCTATGCTCCAGCAGTTGCTACCACCCACTGTATCCCATGGGATTTTTATTCTTGCATAAGCCTTGCTGCTGAGTGTCAAGCAGTGTCCCCATACTCACATCCTTTCTGCATTACTGAAAAAAATCCAAGGGCCCTTTACCTTGTAAGAGTTTTTAAAGCTGTTAATCTTTATAAGGAGGCCTTTGAGGGTAGCAAACATAATAGATATTGGAAAGTTGAATGCTTATATAGTTGACAAACTTTACTTCTTTTATTTTTCCAATTAATTGCTCTGGCCCTCATATGCCTAAATAGCATAAAATCAAGGACTCTCTCCTCTTGAGGCAATACACTATCCAACAGGTAACTAATTGTCCAATAATTCTAGGGGTCAATCCTCCTGTGATGCTAGGTATGAAAGGAATGTGATTCTGATCAGTTCACTAATCCTGTTGTTTCTCACTGCTACGTGGAATTGCTGGGGTGAAGCCTGGTCCCTCAACAACCTAATGAATGGATGATACTTACTCACTATTGTGATGATGCTTTAACTGGTCCAGATCCTTGCAGAGGCAGCAGTGATCTTTGAGGGAGGATGAACCCACTCCTTAATGCCACATTCTTTCAAAGATTCTTAAGACCTATAACTTAGGACATCTCTAAATTGGATCTCCTAAGTTATAGGTCTTAACAATCAGCTCCTTCAGTTTATATGTGCAGCCACATCTCCTTGTGTAAGCCAGCCCTAAGAGTACTTTTTGAGCATATTTTGTAGAATCTTTTCATTAACAAACCTCAAACCTTCCCTCCCCAAGGCTTAGGCATCTTTCTTTAGTCACTGAAAATGTAAGGAGTCTTGTTAAACCCTTCTCTCAGGACAGTAGGGCCTGTTCACTCTATACTGATGTAACTAAAGGAAACCTAACTTAAATGATTTTTCACATAGTCAGGAGGATCTGCTTCATGGTTATTTTCCTACCTCTACCCAAATGGCAAAGCAGTTGCACACTTCTCTTGCTAAAGAAGAAAAGAACTACAAATTTGATCTTTATAAACATCTCTCTTATAGGACATTTTACTGTACTTAATATGTTTTAAAACCTTATGAACATGTAGTGTTTTCTGGTCTGTAGTTTGACTTCCTTCTGAGACAAAACTACCACACAGCTTGGCTAATGCTCCTAACATTATTACTACCATTATCAACTCCAGAGTGAACAGCACTAACGTTTACTGACTGTTTACTATGTGCCAGGGTAAGTGCTTTATATTTACTGTCTTATAAGGATAAAATAACAATTAATTGAAGGTGGTATATTTGATTTTAAAGGTGAAAAAAACTGAGACTTAATTTGCCCCCAAACAGAAAACTAATAAGTGGCAGAAACTGGACCAAATGAACATCTGTCTGACTATCCTGCCTTCAGTAGGTCCTAGTGTTCGTTAATTGATTGGCCGAACCACTGCTTATTTCCAGTAAGCCTGATAGCCATCCTTTAAGTTTAGCTATCCGTACAGACAGATACTGGCATTAAAAATTATCTTCTGAGTGACCAAGGTAACATCATTAGCAATATGTCATGAATATCATGTATCCCCCGTGTCATGAGATAAGAAAGATACATTACCTCTGTGATAGTCTTCCTCACAATCCATAACCTCATTCTAATTGCTACAAGAGATCAGACAAACCCAAATTGAGCGAAATTTCACAAAATACTTGACAAGTACCCTTAAAAAGCTTCCAGATTATAAGAGACAACAAAAGACTGAGAAACTATCAGATTGGAGGCAGCTAAGGAGACATGATAAGTAAATGCAAGATAATATCCTAGATTAGATGCTGGAACCGAAAAAATGGATACTGGTAGAAAAATTAGGGAAATCTGAATAGTTAATAGTATGATGCCATTGTTAATTTCTTCTTTTTGATAAATATGTCCTGGTTACATAAGAAGTTAAACAGGCTGGGCCCCATAGTGCATCACACCTGTTATTCCAGCACTTTGGGAGGCCAAGGTGGGAGGAGTGCTTGAGCCCACGAGTTTGAGACTAGCCTGGGCAACATAAAGAGACCCCATCTCTACAAAAGATTACACAATTAGTCAGGCATGCTTGTAATCCCAGCTACTTTGTGGTGTATGCTTGTAGTCCCAGCTACTTGGGAGGCTGAGGTAGGAGGATTGCTTGAGCCCAGGAGGTCAAGGCTGTAGTGAGCCCTGGTGGCACCATTGCACTGGGCAACAGAGCTAGACCCTGTCTCAAAAAAAAAAAAAAAAAAAAGAAAGAAAGAAGGAAACATCAGTAGAAGCTGAGTGAATGGTATATTGGAACTTCCTATACTATCTTTGCAACTCCTCTTTAAATCTAATATTTTTTCAAAATAAAAAGTTAATAAAATTGTTATTTGAAGCAGTTTTTCAAGGGAATATAGATAGTATTACATTTTGAGGGCAAAATTGGTCCTTATGATAATTCTTAGCCTTAAGTCCAGAAGAGAAATTAGGATAAGGAAATAAACTTACTTTGTTGACCTGCCATTTTAGAAGTATGACATTGTGGTTAGAATATGCAACAGATTCATAGCCTATTTTAATATTCTTTTTTCTGCAGTTTAAAATGAATAGCTTCTAAGACTCATGTTAGTAGACTTAGGCTAAAATAGAAGGCCTCTTGTTCCCACAGAGAAGGCTTTGTCTTCCTCTCTATTCCCTGAAAGAAAATTAAATCAGCATGACTTTTTCCATCTCAGGTTTTTTTTTTTCATAGCAAGAAATATGTTTCCTAAAGGATGGAGAGAAATATGGAACTGTTCAGCTTTTTTTCCTCCCTGGATGTGATTTCTTCTCAAAATACCTAAATTTGTCAATCCTAGAGGGAGACTTGGACTTGAAGTTTCTTTAGATTTTCTATAAAAAGGGACACAAATGCTTCAGCCGTGATTATTTTTAAATAGTATATAAGTCTAGTCTAAAAATTATGAATTCCATTATTATGGCTCTGTATAGATTAAATGAATTATCTGGTATATTTCATGTGTTTCAACAATTTGGGGTTTTCAATTTAGTTTTTCAGTTTGGAGTTTTCTACATATACTACAGAAGGAGCATAGGCATGTTTCTCACATTGCCAAAAGCAGTAAAGGAAATATGGCTTATATTGTCAAAATCTCTTCCTTCTCTTTTACCAATTTCCAACACATACACCATGACCATTTCTTTAATTAAATTTTACTTTTGCTGGCCTTGAATTGATTTTCAAAGGGTTCAGCAATTGAATAGAATGTCCAGTAAAACAGATATTGTGGGATATTTGAAGGAAACATTTTTACAGAGAAATATATTAGTTTTCTTGACTAACATGTTCACCTAAAGAAGCTGCATAATCCAGGAGAGGCAGCAGGAGGAACAGAAGGAAATTAACATTCACTGAACACTTTAAACCTCTATGCTTGATGTTTTACACATAAAACCTCTCTGACTTCTCAAACAACTCATCCATTTTGTTCTTAGCAGCTAAGTTACTTAGTGACATGGCATAACTAATAAATGGCAGAATTTAGATTTGAGCCCAGATCTTTCCGGCTCCACGTCTCTTCCTACTGTATCCTGAAATAGAATGGTCAAGATTAGATATGGCAGTGTGAGCGTCTCAGTGTAAGTGTGGTTATGACTCATCAGTTTTGGTACTGGCCTATGTAAATACAAATCTAGAAATCAGACCTAGGCTACAGTGAAAATAAATACTAAATAGAAGGCAACAATAAAACGTGTTGAGAGTATACATAAAGAATCATTTGAAAGGAAAAGGCAGGAATTAGGGCATTATAAAAATTTAAAGCTATGTCCATGGTTTGGGTGTCAGAATATCTGACTTGCTTGGGTTTAAGTTTAAAGGCAGGCATTTGATATGTGAGAAGTCTGAAATCAAGTGTCATGGACCTAGTCTTTGGGGTGGAAAGTGGAGAGGCAGGGCAACTGAGGCCAGGAGCCAGGCATTGAGAGGCTAGAGAAAATAGTTGTAATTAATCATTAGGAATATAGGGGACTAAGGACAAAGGAACCAGTAGCAAATGAGACTTGACAGACCACTGAGGTTGATTGCCTTACGTACCCTCTTCTTAGGTCAGGATTGATACCAAATTCAGAGTTCTTCACTATGCCTAAAAGTGGAAATTAAGCAGCTTTACCAGTCAGGGATAGGGATATAAAAAATGGAGTGAAATAAGTACAGTTAATTTAGTATAGTGGTTCTCCAGTTACGGTCCCCAGACCAGCAATATCAGTATAATCTGGAAATTACTTGGAAATGCAAATTCCTAGGCCCAACAACAGACCTATTGAATAAAAAACTCTGGGACAGGGCCCAGCAATCAGCATGCTAAAGTTTCAGAACCACTGATCTATGTTGGTGGCTCTGAGTATGTTGTCCCCAAAACCTAAGGTCAACTTACACGCAGTTGCAAACTAGAACTAAGAAAGAAGGGGTTTGTTTGAGGCATTTCAACCACGATGTTTTGTTTATATGAGAATTGTATAAGCTAAAGAAGTCCTTTCAGTAGGGTCATGATGGAATATGAGGTTGAGAAAAATGGATTTTTCTTTGAGGGCTAGGACTTTTTTTTTTTTCTGTCTGCTCTTCTTTATCTTACTTTAAAGAATAAACCTGAGGGATCACTGTCTTACAAGGTTGATTGGCCTATCATGGGCTAGTCATTAAATGTTTCATTTTGCTCACCTAGAATGAATATTCTGTTTCCAAGATTCTAAGAGGTTTATTTACATGTGACAAAGGGTCAAGATTAAGTGCATGTTATTCACAATTGCAAAGACATGGAATTAATCCTGATGTCCATCAATGGTGGACTGGATAAAGAAAATGTGGTACATATATCCCGTGGAATACTACGCAGCTATAAAAAAGAACAAAATCATATCCTTTGCAGCAACATGGATACAGAAAGAGGCCATTATCCTAAACAAATTAATGCAGGAACAGAAAACCAAATACCACATGTTCTCACTTATACATGGGATCTAAACATTGAGTACACATGGACATAAAGATGGGAACAGTAGACACTGGGAACTACTAGAAGCACGGGGGTAAAGATTTGAAAAACTACCTATTGGGTACTACCTGGGGGATGGGATCATTCATACACCAGACCTCAGCAACACAGTTTACTCATGTAACAAACCTGCATAAGATAAAAGTTGAAAGAAGAATAATAAAATTTTTAAAAAGATTAAATACATGGAAAATAATTAAGTGGACTGAAATGAAAACAAATATTGTGCTTATAAGTCATCAAGAGTTGGTGAAGAAAGCACACATAGATTTTGGAGGCAGATTATGCAATCATTAAACAAAGTCTGCATGCCTGTCACATGCCAGGCACTGTGAATATAGCAGTGGAAAAAACACATAACCACCCCACCAATAAAATGTCACAGAACTGAAATTTTAGAACTTGGAGAAAGATAATAAACAAGAAAATACAATTTATAGTATATTAAATAGCGATATTACAATTTTAGATAGTGTGGCTAGGCAAGGTGTGTTGAGAATATGACATTAGAATAAAAAAACAAAAAGAAGTAATAGAGCATGCCATGTGGATCCCCTGTGGAAGGGTATTGCCAATAGAGAGAACAGCAAGGAAAGTCCCTGATGCAGGAAGATGCCTGATGTATTTGAGCAACAGCAAAGTCATTGTGGCTGAAGTGGTGTAAACTGGGAACAGGAGTTAGGGAGTTGTATGTAAAGCAAAATATATACATAGATATCCAGAATACCATTCTTTTGACTTATCTATATTTTCAAAAGTTTTTATACAGAAACATTGGAGAGAAGTAAAACTTTAGTAATTTAGACAGGGTGGTATTAGTTCAGGATATACAAATAAATAAAAAAGAGAGCTCAGAAGTAAATCCTGTGTATAAAGACATTAAATCATGTGTATAAAGACATTTGACATATGACAGAGGAGGTACTAAAGCTTAGGGACATAAAGGGTGGACTTACCAATGAATTGTACTAGAGTTTTGGCTATCTATTAGGAAGAAAATAAATTTAAACCTTTCACTTATATGTTATGCAAAAATAAATTTCAGGTAGATTAGAGACCTAAATGTGAAAGACAAAATGTAAAACTTAGAGGAAAGCATACTAAGGATGTTGGGGTAGGGAGGGTTTTCTTCAACAATAATACTAAAATAATAGCTACACTTAGGTAGTTTTTACTATGAGTCAGGCACTGTTCTATGTATGTCCTTAACACATATTAACTAAGTTAATCTTAACAACAAACCTATGAGACAGGTTCTCTCTTTGACAAATGAGGAGCTAAGGCATAAAGAGATTAAGTAGTTTATTTAAGGTCATATGACTAGTAGCCAGGATTTTAATCCAGGTATTCTAGCTCAAATTCTTACTCTTTTTTTTTTTTTTTTTGAGATGGAGTCTCGCTCTGTCACCCAGGCTGGGGTGTAGTGGCAATGATCTCGGCTCTCTGCAACCTCCACCTCCTGAGTTCAAGCAATTCTCCTACCTCAGCCTCCTGAGTAGCTGGGATTACAGGCACATGCCACCACGCCTGGCTAATTCTGGTAATTTTAGTGGAGACGGGGTCTCACCATGTTGGCCAAGCTGGTCTCAAACTCCTGACCTCAAATGATCCACTTGCGTTGGCCTCACATAGTGCTGGGATTACAGGCATGAGCCACCACGCCTGGCCCAGAGTTCCTATTTTTAACGATTTCACTAAAATACTCTCCAAAACATAAAAAACATATGGGAAATATTTATACATTCAACTGGATTAAAAGTGAGAACTTCTGTTTGTCAAGAGACTTTATAAAGAAAATGAAAAGACAAACCACAAACTGGGAGAAGATCATTACAGCACATGAAACTGACAGATGATTACTTTTCCGGAAATATATAAAGAATTTTTACAAATCAATGTCAAAAATACTTGGGTAAGCTGGGCATAATGGTGCACACCTAAGCCTGAGCTGCTCAGGATACTGAGGCAGAAGGCTTGCTTGAACCCAGGATTCAAGGCTGTTCAAGGCTGCAGTGAGCTATGATTGTGCCACTGCACTACAGCTTGGGTGACAGAGTGAGACCCCATCTCTAAAAACAAACAAAAAATACTTGGGCAGATTCCTCATGAAAGGAAACTCAAACGGCCGTTAAGTGTGAAAACATGTTCCATCTCATTAATAATCCGAAGAATACAATTTAAAACCATGTTGTGATACCACTTCAACCTGCCAAATTGGCAAAAATGTAAAAGCTGATAATGTCAAGTGTTGGCGAGGATATAGAGTACTGAGACCATTATTCCATTGCTGATGAGAGTATAAATTGTTACCACCCTGTTGGAAAACAGGCTTCACCTAGTAAAATTGATCATGCCCAAATATTGGCTACTGACTGCTCAATCCCCTATAGGGTTCAGAACTCAAAGACTTAGAACTTGGGTATAAAGGACTTAGGCTTCACCACTGTCAAGTTAAGCAGGTTTTTGTTTGCTGATTTAGAAACTAAGCCACCATTTATGCAATCATTTCTCTGAGAAAATTAGTTCTAAATTATAGGCACTGCAAATTAATTCTTGGAATACAGCAGGTACAAAAATTAAGTATTAATAATTATTTTTCAGCTGGGTGTGGTGGCTCATGCCTGTAATTCTATCACTTTGGGAGGCCAATGTGGGAGAGTCACTTGAAGCCAGGAGTTCAAGACCAACCTGGGTAACATAGTGAGACCCTGTTTCTACAAAATCAAAAGATTAGCCAGGTGTGGGTGCATCTATAGTCCCAGCGAGTCAGCTGAGGTGGGAGGATTATTTGAGCTCAGGAGGTCAAGACTGCAGTGAGCTGTGATCGCATCACTGCACTTCAGTCTGGGTGACAGAGCAAGACCCTGTCTCAAAAAAAAATAAATAAAAAAGATTTTAAAAAATTTATCCTTTCACCGGGCGTGGTGGCTCATGCCTGTAATCCCAGCACTTTGGGAGGCCGAGGCGGGTGGATCACGAGGTCAAGAGATCGAGACCATCCTGGTCAACATGGTGAAACCCCGTCTCTACTAAAACTACAAAAAACTAGCTGGGCATGGTGGCGCGTGCCTGTAATCCCAGCTACCCAGGAGGCTGAGGCAGGAGAATTGCCTGAACCTAGGAGGCGGAGGTTATGGTGAGCCGAGATCGCGCCATTGCACTCCAGCCTGGGTAACAAGAGTGAAACTCTGTCTCTCCCAAAAAAAAAAAAAAAAAAAAAAAAAAAAAAATTTATCCTTTCACTAAACAGCTCTTTTACAGTGGTTAAAGGATACAAATATTAACATATTTGAGAAGCAACTTCTTTTTAGGATACCTAGACCCTATATTTTGTCTCTACATTTTCTCTTTTCAAAATGATCTTTGAAATGCAGAAACTCATCAAATAATGGAGGACCATTTTTTTTTTTTTTCAGACGGAGTCTCACTTTGCTGCACAGGCTGGAGTGCAGTGGTGCAATCTTGGCTCACTGCAACCTCTACCTCCCAGGTTCAAGCGATTCTCCTGTCTCAGCCTCTCAAGTAGCTGGAATTACAGGCAGCTGCCACCACGCCCAGCTAATTTTTGTATTTTTAGTAGAGATGGGATTTCAACATCTTTGGCCAGGCTGATCTTGAACTCCTGACTTCGTGATCTACCCACTTCGGCCTCCCAAAGTGCTGGGATTACATGCATGAGCCACCGCACCCAGCCTGGAGTATTTTATGCTTGTATTTTTTCTGTTAAAAAAAGCAGCGAAGGAAGTGAAAAATAACTGTCCTAATTGAATTAAGTTGAATTAAGTTAACTGTTGCAAGTTGTGGCTCTGGAAATGTGACACATTTGATTTATGCCTTTAAGTTCTACTTCTGAGTTTTCAAATTTTTAAATTTTATTTTGATAAGATCAGTTATCACAAAATATTTTTGCACTTAAACAGTACTCTTTTTGAGTATTATGAATTTCTGGTCATCACTGCCACAAATTTCTACAACCTATGCTACTGAAATGCTTACAGTTATTGCTGACATTGAATAAAGATGAAAAATCTGCATGGAGACTATACCACTGCACCCATTTGGAAACAGAGTCACCGCCTCCTTTTCAACCAGCAAACTAAAATTCAACTGCAGATGAAAGTCTTTAGTTATGAAAACTACTCTAGAGAGTTAGGAAGAGGTAGGCTGGAAGTGGTGGCTCATGCCTGTAATCCCAGCAGTTTGGGAGGCCAAGGCAGGTGGATCATTTGAGGTCAGGAGTTTGAGACCAGCCTGACCAACATGGTGAAACCCCAACTCTACAAAAATACCAAAGATATACCAAAAACACCAAACCCCAGCCAGGCGTGGTGGAGGCTGAGACAGGAGGATTACTTGAACTCAGGAGGCAGAGGTTGTAGTGAGTTGAGGTCATGCCACTGTACTCCAGCCTGTGTGACAGAGCGAGACTCCATCTCAAAAAAAAAAAAAGTTAGGAGGAGGTGATTGTTCCACCAGGTGCACAGACATGAACACAGGAGCACCAGAAACATGAAAAGGCATGGAAATATGATGCTACCAAAGGAATGTCACTTTCTAGTAACAGACCCCCATGAAAAGGAAATCAACTAATTGCCAGAAAAGGAATTAAAAATAATGGTTTTTAGGGAAATTCAATGATATAGAAGGAAATACAGATAGTTCAATCAATCAGAAAAGAATTTATGATGTGAATGACAAATTCAGCAAAGAGATAGAATTCATAAAAAAAGAACCAACTAGAAATCCTGCAACTGAAGAATTCAGTGAACTAAATTAAAATATACAACAGAGAGATTCAACAGCAGACTTGATCCAGCAAAAGAAAGAATCCCTGAACTTGAAGATAGGTCATTTGAAAAAAAAAAAAGAAATATGAATGAAAAAGAGTGAAGAAAGCATACAAGACTTATGGGACACTATTAAGTGAACAAGTATTTGTACTGTGAGAGTTCCAGAGAAGGGAAAGGCATAGAAAACCTATTTAAAGAAACAATAGCTAAGAAAATTCCCAAGTCTAGAGAGAAATATGGAAATCCAGTTTCAGAAAGCTCAGTGGTTCCCAAATAGATTTAATACAAAAAGGTCCTACCCGAGGTACTTAATAGTCAAATTATCAAAAGTCACACACACACAGAGAATTCTAAACACAGCAAGAGAAAACTGTCAAGTCATGTGTAAGGGAATCTTAACTAACCTATCAGCAGATTTCTTTGCAGATATCTCACAGGCCAGGAAAAAATGGGTTGATATATTCAAGGTGCTAAAAGGAAAAATTTTTTAAAAGTGAGCCAAGAATACTATACCCAGAAAAGCTATCCTTCAGAAATAAGGGCAGAATAAAGTCTTTTTCAGAGAAGTAAAAACTGAGGGAATTTGGCCAGGTGTGATGGCTCATGCCTGTATTCCCAGCACTTTGGGAGGCCGAGGCAGGCAGATCACCTTGAGGTTGGGAGATCAAGACTAGCCTGACCAACATGGAGAAGCCCCGTCTCTGCGAAATATACAAAATTAGCCAGGCATGGTGGTGCATGCCTGTAATTCCAGCTACTTGGGAGGATGAGACAGAAGAATTGCTTGAACCCAGGAGGCAGAGGTTGTAGTGAGCCGAGATCTCACTGTTGCACTCCAGCCTGGGTGACAAGAGTGAAACTCTGTCTCCAAAAAAAAAAAAGGGAATTCATCACCACTAGATTAGCCTTATAAGAAGTACTCAAGGGAGTCCTATATCTGTAAGTGAAGGGACAATAATCACGATTATGAAAAAACTTAAAAGTGTAACATTCACTGGTAGAAAAGATGGATAAAGGAAAAAGAGAAAAGAATCAAATCTTATCACTACAAAATAAAACCCACCCGCCGGGCGCGGTGGCTCACGCCTATAATCCCAGCACTTTGGGAGGCCAAGGCGGGTGGATCACGAGGTCAAGAGATCGAGACCATCCTGGTCAACATGGTGAAACCCCGTCTCTACTAAAAATACAAAAAATTAGCTGGGCATGGTGGCGCATGTCTGTAATCCCAGCTACTCAGGAGGCTGAGGCAGGAGAATTGCCTGAACCCAGGAGGCGGAGGTTGCGGTGAGCCGAGATCGCGCCATTGCACTCCAGCCTGGGTAACAAGAGTGAAACTCCGTCAAAAAATAAATAAATAAATAAAAAATAAAACCCACTAAACATCAATCATAAACAATAAGGGCAGAAGAAAGGAACTAAGGTTATGCAAAACATAAGGTTATGCAGAACCAGAAAACAATTAACAAAATGGCAGGAGTAAATCCTCACCTATCAGTAATAACCTTGAGTGTAAACAGATTAAATTCCCCACTTAAAAGATATGGACTGGCTGAATGGATAAAAAGATATGGCCCAACTATATGCTGCCTACAAGAAACTGTCAAGAAACTGACATACATAGACTGAAAGTAAAGTTATAAAAAAGATATTCCACACATATGGAAACCAAAAATGAGCAGAAATAGCTATGCCTAAATAAAACAAACTTTAGGTCAGAAACTGTAAAAAGAGACAAAAAATTCATTATATAGTGATAAAGGGATTAATTTAGCAAGAGGATATAATAATTGTAAATATATATGCACCCAACACTGGAGTATTATTAGATCTATGTATACATATTATTAAATCTAAAGGGAGAGATAGACTCCAATACAATAATAGCTGGAGATTTCAACACCCAATATCTAATGTCTCAGCATTGGACAGATCATCTAGACAGAAAATCAACAACATTTGATTTAAACTGCTCTTGAGACCAAATGGACCTAACAGACATCAGCAGAACATTAATCCAAAAGCTACAAAATGTATATCCTTTCTTTTCAATAGCACATAGAACAATCTCCAGGATAGACCACATATTAGACCACAAAACAAGTCTTAACAAATTTAAAAGAGTTAAAATTATATCAGGTATTTTTTTCTGACCATAATGGAATAAAACTAGAAATCAACAATTACAGGAACTTTGGAAACTATACAAATACACAAAAACGATATACTCCTGAATGACCACTAGATCAATGAGGAAATTTTAAAATTTTTTGGAGCAAATGAAAAGAGAAACACAACATTCCATACCATGCTATGGGATAGAGCAAACAGCATCAAAACGTAACTTTATAGCAATAAACACTTATATTAAAAAAACTAGCAAAATGTCAAATAAACAACGTAATGATCCAGCTTAAGGAACTAGAAAAGCCAGAACAAACAAACATCAAAATTAGCAGAAGGAAAGACAGAATAAAGATCAGGGCAAATATTTAAAAATTGAGACTAAAAAGCAATACAAAAAATCAACTAAATGAAAAGTTGGCTTTGAAAAGGTAAAATTGAGAAACCATTAGCTAGACTAACCAAGAAAAAAACTGAAAAGACCTAAATAAATAAAATCAGAAATGAAAAAGAGGACATTACAACTGATGCCACAGAAATACAAAGGATCATTAGAGGCTTCACCAAAAAGCTCTTAGAACTGATAAATGCATTAAGTAAAGTTGTAGGATATAAAATCAACATAAAAAATCAATGGTGTTTTTATACAGCAACACTGAAATAGTGGAAAAAAATTTAAAAACCAATCCTATTTACAATAGCTCAAAAAAAAAAAAAAACCCAAAAAAAAAAAAACCTAGGAATAAATTTATCCAAGGATGTGAAAGGTTTCTACAAGGAAAAGTATAAAACACTGATGAAAGGAAATTGACCAAGACATTTAAAAAATTGAAAGATATTCTGTGTTTATGGATTAGAAGAATTAATACTGTGAACATAACCATACTATCAAAAGAGATCTACAGATTCAATGCTATCCCTATCAAAACATCTATGGCATTCTTCACAGAAATAGAAAATACAGGCCAGGCACAGTGGCTTACACCTGTAATTCCAGCATTTTGGGAGACTGAAGCTGGTGGATCACTTAAGGTCAGGAGTTCAAGAACAGCCTGGCCAACATGGCAAAACCCCATCTCTACTAAAAATACAAAAATTAGCTGGGCATGGTGGTATACACCTGTATCCCCAGCTACTTGGGAGGCTGAGGCAGGAGAATTGCTTGAACGTGGGAGGTGGAAGTTGCAGTGAGCCGAGATTGCATGACTGTACTCTAGCCTGGGCGACAGAGCAAGACTCCATCTCAGAAAAAAAAGAGAAAATACAATTCTTAAATTCATATGGAACCACAGAGAACCTCAAATAGTAAAAGCAATTCTGAGCAAAAAGAACAAAGCTGGAGGCAACATGGTACTGGACTTCAAAATATGCTAGAAAGCTATGGTAACCAAAGCAACATGGTACTGCCATAAAAACAGACACATAGACTAATGGAACAGAATAATGAATTTAGAAATGAATCCACATATTTATAGCCAACTGATTCTTAGCAGAGGTGCCAAGAACATTCGTTGGGAATGCCACAGTCTCTTCAATAAGTGATGCTGTGGAAATGATATCCATATGTAGAAAAATGAAACTAGACCTTTATCTCTGATTATATACAAAAATCATTTCAAAATTGGTTAAAGAACTAAATGTAAGACCAAAAACTATGAAACTACTGGCAGAAAACATGTAGAAGAAATGTTTCAGGCAGTGTTCTGGGCAAAGATTTTATGAAGAGCTCACCAGCGCAGGCAATAAAAGCAAAAATACACAAATGAGATTGTATCGGGTTAAAAAACTTGCACAGCAAAGGCAACAATCAACAGAGTGAAAACACAACCTGCAGAATGGGAGAAGATATTTGCAAACTATTCTTCTGAAAGTGACTAATATCCAGATATCTTCAAACAATAAAGCAACCAGAAAACAAATAATCAATTTTTTTAATGGGCATAGAAGCTGAATTAATATTTCTCAAACAAAAACATACAAATGAAGAGTGCTCAACATCACAAAACATCAGAGAAGTACAAATCAAAACTACAATGAGATGTCATCTCACCCCATTAGAATGTCTGTTATCAAAAAGACAACAAAGAATAAATGCTGGCAAGGATGCAGAGAAAAGGAAACTCTTATACACTGTTCTAGTGGAAACGTAAATTAGCACAGCCATTATGGAAAGTAGTATAAAGGCTCCTCAGAAAACTAAAAATAGAACTACCGTATGATCCAATAGTCCCTCTATTGGGCATATATCTAGAGGAAAGGAAATCAGTATGCCAGAGAGATATCTGCATGCCCATGTTTATTGTAGCACTCCTCAGTAGCCAAGATACAGAATCAACCTCAGAGTCCATCACCAGAAGAGTGTATAAAGAAAATGTATGCAATGGAACACTAGTTAGCCAAAAAATAATGAAATTCTCATTCATGGCACCATGGATGAACTTGAGCATTATCTGAAGTGAAGTAAGACAGGTGCAGAAATACTGCATGTTCTTACTCGTGGGAACCAAAACTGTTGATCTCATAGAAGTAGAGAGGACAGTAGTGGTTATTAAATATAGAAAAAGTGAAAAGGGAGAGGAGGGTAGCCAAAGGTTGGTTAACAGATACAAAAGTATGCATATAGGCTTTGTATTGACATACCACACTCTACCCCATAAATATGTACAATTATTATTTGTCCATTAAAATTAATAGCAAAAAAAGTCACTTAGCAATGGGCTGATAGTCAAGGCATACTGAAACGCTCCATTAAAGAGTGAAAATAGCCATAGACAATATGTAAATTAATGGCTGTGTTCCAGTAAAACTTTTTTTTTTCAAGTCAGAGTCTCACAGTGTTGACCTGGCTAGAGTACAATGGTGTGATCTTGGCTCGCTGTAACCTCAGCCTCCTGGTTCAAGCAATTCCTGCCTTGGCCTCTCAAGTAGCTGGGACTACAGGCATGTGCCACCACGCCTGGCTAATTTTGTTTTGTTTTGTCTCATTTTTGAGACAGAGTCTCGCTTTGTCACCCAGGCTGGAGTGCAATGGTGCAATCTCGGCTAACTGCAACCTCTGCCTCCCGGGCTCAAGCAGTTCTCCAGCCTCAGCCTCCCGAGTAGCTGGGATTACAGGCACGCACCACCATGCCTAGCTAATTTTTGTGTTTTTAGTAGAGACAGGGTTTCACTATGTTGGCCAGGCTGGTCTTGAATTCCTCAGGTGACCCACCCACCTCAGCCTCCCAAAGTGCTGGGATTACAAGTGTCAGGCACTGCCCCCAGCCAAAAAAATTTTTTTGAGGCAGAGTTTCACTCCGTCACCCAGGCTGGAGTGCAGTGACTCAATCTCACTTCACTGCAACAACCACTGCCTCCCAGATTCAAGCGAATCTCGTGCCTCAGCCTCCTGAGGAGCAGGAATTAACAGCCATGCATCACCATGCCCAGTTAATTTTTGTATTTTTAGTAGAGACAGGGTTTTGCCATGTTGGCCATGCTGGTCTCCAGCTCCTGGCTTCAAGTGATCTGCCTGCCTCGGCCTGCCAAAGTGTTGGGATTACAGGCATGAGCCACTGCAGCCAGCCTGTGCTCCAATAAAACATTATTTAAAATGTGTCACAGGCAGGATTTGGCTCTGTTGTTTAGATTAATCATCATGACTGGGCCACACACAGTGGCTCACACCTGTAATCCCAGCACTTTGGGAGGCCGAGGCTGAAGGATTGCTTGAGCCCAGGAGTTTCAGACCAGCCTGGGCAACACAGTGAGACCCTGTCTCAAAAACAAACAAAAAACAAAGTCGTCATGACTGGAGTGTTGTACTCATGAGAAAAGTTTTCAGAGGCTAAGACATTGTGTCACTGAGAGGTGGTTATTGTTTCAAGACAATTCTCTAAAGATCTCTTGTGTTTTTGCAAGCAGAGGCCCTGCCTTGTTCTGGACTATTTATTCAAGGATGTTTGCATAGCAAACTGCCTTGGGAAGTAGAAATAATATCTTCCTCTGGAGTAAAGGACAGATTTTCCACTGTCCGATATAATAAAAATAAAGTCTCCCTCCTGGGCAAAGATCAGGTAAGCTCACTGTCCATTATAAAAGATTTGGATTCTCTGAGTTTGGGCTTCTTCAGTAACAACCCACCAAAACTTTCTGAGTTTGGAGTTCTTCAGTAACAGCCCTCATATGCAGGCATCGCTGGCCTTCTTTGCATGACCGTTGGGAATTGAGGTTTGGGGACATGGTGCAAATGCTGATACTCTAGCTGCTGCTTTTGTTGGGAGGAATAAACTGTCCTCTGTCTCTGAAAAAAAAAAAAAAAAAAAAAAAAGAATTTCTGCCTGAATATGGATTTCCTCTAAACATATTTTAGACTCTTTGCCCTCAAAAATACAAGGAATGTTTAGCATAATAGCCCAATGTTTTCAACAATAAAGCTATCCTTTTTTCCCTCCGGAAGCCTCGCTTATTGCATAATCATCTCTTCCATAACTGTAGAAAGACAGAGGAACACTAAATTCAGATAATCTTTTGCCAGAACGTCCAATTATTGTTTCTTTTAACAAATGAGGAGAAACTATTATATTCTTACCTCTACAAAACCATGACCCAAACATGAACTTAAGAATTTTTAATAACTTTTCATTTTTTTAAATATAAAACCATTTTCTAGTTGGAAAAACTTTTTCTAGCTCCTTTTAAAGTTTGATTTTAATATATTGAGAGAGTTTGTAATCAGCAATTTGCTATTGATTTCAGGCTAATTAATTAGTATTTCAGTCTCTTCCCAAACTAAATTGTTTTTTAGCTATTTAAAAATAGCTTTAAAAAAGTTCTCTTTAAGTTCATTTTTAAAAGTGGAGGAAGAAGAAAATTGATACATTTCATTATCTCTTTATTGTGTTTCTTTGTTGTGTCTTCTTTATTGTATCTCTTTATTGTGTCTCAGAGTGTCAACATGATACTGTCTGAGGAAGAAGGAAGGGGAAAAAGCAAAGTTCACAAATGACCGCAAATGAATTGATTTTCTCCAGTTAGAACTATGGGTCGGGTGCAGTGGCACACACCTATAATCCCACAATGTTGAGAGGCCGAGGTGGGTGGATCACTTGAAGTCGGGAGTTCGAGACCAGCCTGGCCAACGTGACAAAACTGTCTAAAACTACTAAAAATACAAAAATTAGCCAGGCATGGTGGTGCACGCCTATAGTCACAACTACTCAGGAGGCTGAGGCAGGAGAATCACTTGAACTCGGGAGTCAGAGGTTGCAGTGAGCCAAGATCATGCCACTGCACCACTCCAGCCTGGGTGACAGAACAAGACTCTGTTTCAAAAAAACAAAACAAAACACTATGTATAATTTTTAATTTATTCTGTAACTGCTTGAGTGTAAATTGATAATATGATCCCTAAAAATATATATACACACATACTTTATATCTTGTAAATCTTAGGAAGAAAATAGACTTTCTTGGTAATAAAAAACATGTCAAGACATTTAAAAATTTATAAATAAATCATTAACTAGTTGGCAGAAAAGCAAGTCAGGTCCAGCTGGCTTTGATTCCACTCAATGTAGGATTTTGCAGATCCTTTCTCTTCACAATTAAATTTTTTTTCCCAAAAACTGTTTCTACTATGTGTTTATAATGTGCTCTCTTTTCCTAGCCATATTTTTGCTATAAACTAGTAATTATCCCTTAATTTTTTGCTTTTTTTTTTTTTTTTTAGTTTTATTAACAGAATTTTAAAATTTAAAATTACTTATCTACATTTTAAAAGTAAGTAACTTAGTTTCCCCTGTCTTTGCTTACTGGGAATTCTGGCCTACTTTCCTTAGAATTCTCAGAAAATATTTAAGATCTAGGATCACTGTATTTAAGATCTAGGATCATTATCTTCTTAGTTGCTTTCATTGTTGAGTACTGAGTATGTGCCAGACACTGTGCTAAATTTGTTGTGTATGCAATATTTAATTCTCACAATAACCCTACAAAGGTTGGTATAATTGTCTTCACTTAACAAATGAGAATACAGAAGCTGAGGGAGACTAAGTACTTTTTGCCAGCTAGTCACTAGTAGAGCTGGAATATGAACCAAACTCTGTTTCCTCGGGCTGTTTTTTTTTTTCTTTCCATAAACCCTGATACTCCTTTTCTATATTATACCCATTCCACCTAATCAATGTGATTATAAAATAATGAAAATTCTGAAGCTTCTCCACCCACTGATCTTAAACAGAACAGAGTCTTTAAAAAGATAATTTGGCTTACACTCATGTAACATAGATATGTACCATATCTTGAGACGATACACCAATGAATTTTCTTTTAAAAAACTAATGAGTATTAATTTTGTAAAATATATTATTATTTATATACACTTAAAAATACCTTTTTTCTAAAGTGTTAAAACCTTGCAGGGGTTGTTCATACCCATGAGTATGTAAATTCTATAACTGAGCATTACTACCACAAGAAAATCTGAGAATCCCATTTGGGGTAATTTAAGAAATGTGTAGTGTATGCATAGTTATATTTAATGCAGCTTAGCTCCACAATGCTTATAATTCTGTATTCTTTTTTTCTGATACAATTTTTGTGCTATCTTAATAGTTTACTAGCAACTCGTCATTAAGGAAAAAAAAAAGAAAAGAAATGAGACCAGGCTGGGCATGGTGGCTCACACCTATAATCCCAGCACTTTAGGAGGCCAAGTTGGGCAAATCACAAGGTCAGGAGTTCAAGACCAGCCTGGCCAACATAGTGAAACCCCGTCTCTACTTAAAATACAAAAAATTAGCCAGGTGTGGTGGCATGTGCCCATAGTCCCAGCTACTCAGGAGGCTGAGGCAGGAGAATCGCTTGAATCTGGGAGGTGGAGGTTGCAGTGAGTCGAGATCACGCCATTGCACTCCAGCGTGGGTGACAGAGTGAGACTCTGTATCAAAAAAAAAAAAAAATTGGTAATCCCAGCACTTTGGGAGGCCGAGGTAGGTGGATCACCAGAGGTCAGGAGTTTGACACCAGCCTGACCAACATGGAGAAACCTGTCTCTACTAAAAATACAAAATTAGCTGGGTGTGGTGGCATGCGTCTGTAATCCCAGCTACTTGGGAGGCTGAGGCAGAAGAATCTCTTGAACACCAGAAGTGGAGGTTGTGGTGAGCCAAGATCGCACCATTGAATTCCATCCTGGGCAAGAAGTGTGAAACTCCATCTAAAAACAAAACAAAACAAAAAACAGATGAGCAAATTTTATCTTAAATTCTTTGTTAGCTGATCTCAACAATATAGATGTCTGATTTTTATTTAAAATCCAGTTCTACGCCTTTATTCTCCAGTTATGAAGCGTGGGATTTTGTTCTTTCATTTCAAATATATGGATAAGCATAAGTGGTCTGTTAACATCCTGTTTTTTTTTTTTTCTCTTTTTTGGTTTCATTGCATTTATATCATTGACCTTTGCTTCAGAAAGCATTCAAGTCTTTAACAGAGAAAGACCATGAAAGAGAGTTTGTAAAGTCTATTCTATGAAAGAAGTCACACAGGCAAAGTTTTATATTTGCTGAGTGATTTCTCTTTTTTTTTTTGAGACGGAGTCTTGCTCTGTCGCTCAGGCTGGAGCTCAGTGGTACGATCTTGGCTCACCACAACCTCCCCCTCCCAGGTTCAAGTGATTCTCCTGACTCAGCCTCCCAAGTAACTGGCATTACAGGCACACACCACCACGCCCAACTAATTTTTTTGTATTTTTAGTAGAGACGGGTTTTCACTATGTTGGCCAGGCTGGTCTCAAACTCCTGACCTCAGGCGATCTGCCCGCCTCAGCCTCCCAAAGTGCTGGAATAAAGGCATGAGCCACCATGCCCAGCCTATATTTTCTTTTAAAAGAGAAAAGCACCTTTTTTTTTCCCCCTGTTGTTTTAAAATCTGGTCACGTGCAGTGTCTTATACCTGTAATCCCAGCACTTTGGGAGGTCAAGGCAGGTCAATCACTTGAGCCCCAGAGTTTGAGACCAGCCTGGGCAACAGGGCAAAACGCTGTCTCCACAAAAAATACAAAAATTAGCCAGGTGTGGTGGTGCATACCTATAGTCCTAGCTACTTGGGGGGCTGAGGCAGAAGGACCACCTGAACCCAGGAGATTAAGGCTGCAGTGAGCCGAGATCATGCCACTGCATTCTGGAGGACTAAATGAGACCCTGCCGCAAAAAAAAAAAAATAAATAAATAATCACCCAGGAAAAAATAAAGCATGGTATGTACACTCAGACAACTACTTAATCAGGATTCATGAAGTCACTCATGATTTTTTTTTAATCAACAATTAAGGAGCAGATCCTCCGTAGAGAAAGCCTTTTTGTACCCCAAGCAGAATTATGATGGGAAAACCCACTTTAGGAATAACAACTACTTCGGGAACATTGGGTATATTATGGTTATACAATATTATTAAGTGATTTTGTGTTTGAAAGTAATACCTCTTTCTTGTAGGTTGTGGGTTGGGCAAACACCATCATTGAAAGTAGCTGTTTATCCTTTTGTATACTGAATAATGTATTTAGAGGAATGAGGAGTAAGCATATTTTGATTAACATTTTAAAAGCCTTGGAAATACGCTAATGAAGTGTTGTTAACCATTCTTTGAAAGGTATATCATGTTTTTTATAATTTTCTGATCGTATAGAGGGGCTTCAATTGACTGGTTCCTTCTTATTGAATCATAAAATATTGCCGAATTTTATTTTTTATGAATAGAGGTTTTCTTTGATAGATCTTTAAGTACCTTGGGATACTCTTGTGTAAGACTGTGTATATGTATGTGGCTTCTTTTCTTTCCTTCTTTGCTTAATTACTTATAATTCATAGATTCATGCTTGATAGCACAAATTAGATAATATAAATTTTTGTTGCGTTTTTAAAAACAGTGCTCATATTCTATACTATGATCAGTACAAATTTTAATTAAGTGTTAAACATCAAAGTATTTGGGCTTGTATCTCTGAGAACCTTGGACTTTGTTAGGCTGCAGCTTCTCTTCAAGCAATAAGATTTCTCAGCCTTTATTAAAAACGTGAAATTTGGCAAGGCGCAGTGGCTCACACCTGTAATCCCAGCACTTTGCTGAGGCAGGCGGATCACGAGGTCAGGAGATTGAGACCATCCTGGCTAACAAGGTGAAACCCCATCTCTACTAAAAATACAAAAAAAATTAGCCAGGCATGGTGATACACACCTGTAGTCCCAGCTACTCAGGAGGCTGAGGCAGGAGAATCACTTGAACCTGGGAGGCGGAGGTTGTGGTGAGCCGAGATCAGGCGGCTGCACTCCAGCCTGGGCGACAGAGCAAGACTCCGTCTCACAAAAAAAAAAAAAAAAAAAAAGACCTGAAATTTACTTGCGGTGAGAAAAGAGACCAAGATTTATTCTGAACAGGGTAGAAACACCGTCACTGGAGTCAGGACCTATATCGATGGTGAATTGTAATGCTTTGGATCTACAGAATGAAACTTGATACCCAAGTAGATATCAAATTATTTGGCAGACAAATTTCTTGTACCAATTTACAGTCAATCTTAGGAGTAGGCAGTATGGTAGGAAAAAGTCTGGCTTTGTATGAATAGACTTTACTTACTAGCTGAAGACAATAACTTTATCTGAATTCTCTCAGTAGTAAAATAAGTATTATGACCCTCACCAGGTAGAATTACCTTGAGGATTAGAGAAAAAATATATTTATTGACATAAGCCCTCAATAAATGATAGCTCATTATTTTTATCATCATCATCATAATTATTACTCCTGTTTTCAAATGCCTCCATTTTACCTTTTCTGTAAAATTATTTGTTAGCTAAGAAATTGCATTCTGCAATACACTTTATTGCTATTAAAAGGCAGCTTTTAATAGCAATACAGAGTTTGATAGGTGATTTCTTTGGACACAAGGCTTTGAGATATGGTAAGTGTGTATGATTTACATGAACTGGACCTTCTTTTCCTTCTGGGATGTTAGGCAGTACAACTTTTAAACTGATTTACTTTTATTCATTGTCTTTGCTTTTATTTGCAGTTCTGGGAAATGCCAGTGCAAAGTGGGTGTCATTGGCTCTACATGTGACCGATGCCAAGATGGTTATTATGGCTTTAGTAAGAATGGCTGCTTGCCCTGCCAATGCAATAATCGATCTGCCAGTTGTGATGCCCTCACAGGTATGTACTTTCCTTAGCTTTTTCATGTAATTATTCCACTGTTCTTTTCATTTGGAAATCTTTCAGCTATAGATTGATTCTTCTGAAATAGTTTGAAAGGGACTTCATCTTTTAAATAGGATGGAATAGATCATAGCAAGCCAAACTCCTGGTATGACAAACTTGAAAAAGTACATAAATTTCAAAAATCATATTGATTGGAGAGCTATGGAGGCAAGGAGAACTGTAGGAACTAAACTTCCAGAAAGGTTGGAACTCTTTATAGGTAAATTGATGATCACTAGCCATTGTCTTTCCAGGGGACATTTGCTGATTCTGAGCATAGGCTAAGAATGAGCTAGACCCAAGCAAAGGAATTCTT
The DNA here is from genome assembly GCF_009761245.1 of Sapajus apella. Taxonomy (NCBI): domain Eukaryota; kingdom Metazoa; phylum Chordata; class Mammalia; order Primates; family Cebidae; genus Sapajus; species Sapajus apella. The sequence continues at coordinate 5,895,988 of NW_022437016.1, read as the reverse complement.
CTTTAGGAAAGAGATACAAGAAGAGTTTTTGGCTGTCATTTGAGACTTGCATGATGGTGGGAAACAAGAGGATCCCTAAACACAAGGCCAGCTTTCCCACAGGATATTAGCTGACTATGCAGAAGATGGAAGGCTGGTCCAGAAAGGTAGAAAAAAATATCTTTCAGTCTTGTGTGGAGCAGACAAAATCCCTTTAGAGAGAGAGGGCCTGCTATGATATTCAATTATTTCCCCTTCAAGATGTTCTCAGACTCTGAAGGTGCATGCAGTGGGACCTAGGCTCAAACTACCAAAGGCCAATACTGAATCTCTCACAGTCTTTTAGGACTGAGGTGACACAGGCTTGCTAGGCTGTCAGTCAAAAGCTTTACAGGGCCATCACCAAGAAATAGTGATGAACCAGAAGTTGATTAACTCATACTAAAATTACAGTCCATCCTCAATCTGCCTCAACTTCTGACTGGATTGAAGTATTCTCTCATTGTATCTACCCAGCAGATGAAAGGGGAGCCCTCTCTGGTTCTTTTATATACTGTGTCCAGCATGCAATAAAAATTCTAGACAATGCAAAGACAGAAAAATGTGACCAATACCAAAGAGAAAAAATGAGCAATGGAAGAAGACCCTTCGGTGATCTAGATGTTAGAGTTAGCATATAAAGACTTAACCAAAATTAGTATTTTAATAAAATGGAGGGAAAATCAGGCAAAATAGGTGAAGAGGGGCAAAATTTCAACAGAATTGGAATCTCTAAAAAATCAAATGAACAAAACTAGAACTGAAAAATACATGTGAATTATTAACTCATTGCATGAATTTAACAGTAGATTGTACACAGTGAAGACAAAGTTCACTGTGAATACAGTACAATTAAAAATATCCAAACTGAAGCATTTTGAGAAAATATAATGGAAAGAACAGAGCAGGGAAGATGTGGGACACAACCAAAAAGTTTAGCATAAATGTAATTAGAGATCCAGAAAGAGATGAAAGAGATACAGGATCACAGCGGTATCTGAAGAGAAAATGGCCAGGAATTTTCCAAGTAGATTAAAGGCATCAGCCCACAGATTCAGAAAGCTCAGCAAACCCTAAGCAATATAAAAACAAAGAAAACCACATTTAGGTAAATTTAGTCAAACCATTAAGAACTAAAGCCAATTAACTTCTGATCTTTAGTTTTCCTAAATGTAAGGATTAAGTATCCTTCCTTGGAAACTCCCCCCACCCCGCCCCCAAAATGAGGACACACAAGTCTGACTAGTACAAATGTTTTTATGAGAACAGGGTGGCAAAATATTTGAAGTTGAAAGTACCCTGGAAAAATCTGTTGAAAGCTCATTCTTTATTCGAATATTCTATTTGCGAAACAAATTGATTTAGAAGAAATTGTGTTTTTTTTTTTCTTTTATGTAATTTTGTCCCTGCCTATTTGCCAGTTTTATCTTTTTCAGCGGGGTTCTTTTTCTTTACATCTGTGATCCAGTCGCACTGGCTTTTATTTCTAAAACAAGGTATGTTCCCTGGTCCCAGGGTTCTCATATATGATCTTTCTTCTGCCAAGAATGGTTTTTCTAATCTACCTCTACTTCCATCCTTGATCCCTTTGCCTTACTAAATCATATTCTTCCCTCGGGTCTTTAATTAAAGGCCACGTTGTTAGAAGGCATTTCCTGATGCTGTAGGCTCAATGGCAATTTCTCTATTTTTTTTTTTTTGAGACGGAATTTCACTCATGTTACCCAGGCTGGAGTGCAATGGCGCAATCTCGGCTCACCGCAACCTCTGCCTCCTGGGTTCAGGCAATTCTCCTGCCTCAGCCTCCTGAGTAGCTGGGATTACAGGCACGCACCACCATGCCCAGCTAATTTTTTGTATTTTTGGTAGAGATGGGGTTTCACCATGTTGACCAGGATGGTCTCGATCTCTTGACCTCGTCGTGATCCACCCGCCTCGGCCTCCCAAAGTGCTGGGATTACAGGCTTGAGCCACCGTGCCAGGCCGCAATTTCTCTATTATATGTTCTCACATATACTTGTATTTTTTCATAACACTTTTCACAGTTTGTAATTGTATATTTGTTTGTGGTTATGAGTCACATATGGCTCACTCATGAGGGAAAGAACAGTATCAGATTTTTTTTCACCATTGTATACACAATCTCTAGCCTGGGGCTTAGCATATAATAACTGCTAACTGAATTTTTATCAAATAAATGAACAAATGAATGGAAAGACATACAGAGGAAAGATGATTTTCAATACTGGGTAAAAACAGGAATGCTTCCTCATACTGAGTCGATTTAAATTACTCCCTAGATCTTTTACAGTACCAAAAAGCAGTCTACATTGCTGATTCTCAGTTTTAATTTTGCTTGCAGCAATGAGGCCGCTCTCTTTACTGTCATGTAAGTGCTGACTTGTCCTTGCTCTGGAGATAATTTAAGGCAAAAGAACTCTTTCATGGTTATGGCTTCTAAAAGCAGCTAGTAGTGAGAGAAATAAATGGTTTCTTTGTTTGGAATTATAATGAAAGTGGAATCCAATATGAAGGAGTGCAAACACTTTATTTAAAACTGCAAACTTTATATAAAACCACTCTTATCTCGAGTGAATTTATTTTCAACAGTGCTGTGATAAGGTTGCCCTCTGGTGGCCACTTACTATGGTTTCACAGTCCTATTTTCACCCCCTCTGCTGTTTTTCTGTGCCTTGTGTCTTAAAGTAGATTTTCAAAGTACTCTTTTTTTGTGGTAAAATGCATTTGGATAAACATTTTGGAGATTAATTTGACAGTATTAGAAATCTTAAAAATTATTCTTTGATCCAGTAATTCTATTTCCAGAAATCTATTCTAAGGAAATAATTCTAAATTCTTAAGAAGCTTATGCTCAAAGATGCTCACCAAAGTGTAATTACAATTTTAAAAAGGTAGACAACCAATTTCTCACAATAGAGTATTAAGTAAATACTGTTATCTAGACAATGTATTATTAAAAACACAGAAAACCAAATCTTGATCTTACCTTGGGCGTTACTTAATCTGTTTCTTCACCTATAAATTTGATATAATAGCAGTAACTGCCTAGTGGGTTATGAAGATTAAATGCAGTACATTTGTATAGCCTTCATATAGTACCTGGCCTATCACAAGTAATCAGTAAATGGTAACTATTCTTATATTCTTATAAAACGTTTTAAAGAATGATATACAGCAATATGAGAAAGTGAAAGAAGCAAGGTATAAAATGACACATGCCATATAATTAGACTAGTTAAAAAACAAAAGCCAAACCCCTATAAATGAAGAAAGATTACAAAAAAGAAAAGTACTAAAAATTTTTTTTTTTTTTTGAGACCGAGTCTTGCTCTGTCACCCAGGCTGGTGATCTTGGCTCACTGTAACCTCTGCCTCCCAGGTTCAAGTGATTCTCCTGCCTCAGCCTCCTGAGTAGCTGGGATTACAGGTGCCTGCCATCACAGACCTGGCTAATTTTTGTATTTTTTGTAAAGATGGGGTTTCACCATGTTGGCCAGGCTGGTGTTGAACTCCTGACCTTAGGTGATCCACCTGACCTTAGGTGATTTGCCTTGGCCTCCCAAAATTCTGGGATTACACGCTTGAGCCACTGAGCCTGGCCTAAAAATCTGAATGGATCATTTTTTTTTCCTCCTTTCTACTCCTGTATTTTTCTAGATTTTCTTTATTGAGCACATGTTTCTTTTAAAATGGAGGTGGGGATATTATTTTTAAACTAGAACTTTATGTTCATATAACATACTTCCTTTGACAATCCAGTGTATCTTTACATATTCATAGTGTCCCATGATGAGAAACGACCTGGGCAGCTTGACCAATCCTCTACTCCCCAATGATACTCACTTCAGAGTATCGTGCTTTCCTGGTTTTTGTGCAACTTAACCAACATTTCCTTCTTATCAGTTCTACTACATCTTCTTCAGCTCAACTAAAAAAACTCGAGTGCCTCTGGGCTCAGAGCTTGTCAAGTTTGTCTTCTCCATTTATGCTTTCTCCCTAAGCGGTCTCATTCAGTCCCCTGGATTTAATTTGTATTTGTTTGTTTGTTTTAGCTCATTTCCCCCCTTAACCCTGAATTTAATTTAAATGTTGTCTATATATGTGCTTATTATCAGATTTTCATTTCTCCCTTGATTCCACACTCAAATATCCAACAGTCAAATATCCACTTGACGTCTTCAGTTGAATGTTTTAATTGGCATTATAAACCTAACACAACCAAAACAACATTTTTTCCAACTTTGTAAGCTAAGCCTGCTCTATCCAGTTTACTCAGTTGCTCAGTCCCAAAACCTAGTAGTCATATTTGGTTTTTCTCCTTTTTCTTACTGCAAATATCCAGTCCGTCAGTATGTTCCATTAGCCCTATCTTCAAAACATACCCTGAATCTGACCACTGTTCATGACTTTGTCACATCATCCTTGCCCAAACAACTGTCATCTCTTTGAACTACTTTGGTACAGTCTCATCTCGTCTTTCAGACTCCTCTCTTCTCTCCCTATTCCCTGATCCCCACCCCACCACAGTTAGTCTCCATATAACCACCAGAGCAATCTTGAAAAATGTAAAACCAGATCATGTCATTTTCATGCTTAAGCTCTCCAATGGCTTCTCATTCCTTTTGAAATAAAATTCAGACATCTCTCTGTGGTCTATCTAGTTTTATATTTTCTGGGCCCTCACTTTCTCTCTGACCTTATGCCCTGTTACTTTCCCTTGTTAACCCGGGCTCCATATTGGCCTTCTTTCAGTTTGACAGGTTAAAGCTTGCCTTTTGTTCTATGAAGAGCGTAAGGCATTTCTTCCTCCAACAAAGTACATTACTGTATTTCAGACAAGTTTATATGAAAAGGATGAAATGGTAAAATAAAGGAATAAGGAAAGGTCTTTTTGTAGGTAACAATGTATGTTTTCAAAGTTTTGTCCCTTAATTTGGCTGGAAAGGAGCCAAATTAATTAATTCCTTTCTTTGACTAGTTGTTTTCTTGGTTATCTCTACAAAGATTTTTGAGATGCTTAGTCAAAGAGCATGAAAAAATCATATTCAGGAAACACTCGTGCCATTTTCTTCTGATCCACCCTTTGGGCATCTTTCAGCAATGATAATGTGGGAATATGAGTTTTAGGCCAGTATTGTTATATTTTGGGGGTTCCAGGCAGAGCATAATGAACAATGTTAAACTTCAGCTTATTTTTATATATTATTTATCATAAAAGAAAGATCCTTAGATTTTAGATGTAAAGGATACCTTGGATTTCATCTAGTTCAGCTTTTAAAATTTACAGATGAGGAAATTAAGACATAAAGAGAAAACATTATGTCATGTGGAATAGCCTTTCACCCTTTGAAATGCTCACATTTTATTAAAATCATTAGTCAAAGAATTATTATCCCATTTTACAGATTAGGAAAGTGAAAATCAGAGAAGCTGTTTGCTTAAGTTAATGCAGTTCGTGAGAAGTTCAGCTGGGAATGGAATACAAATTTGACATTAAATCACATACCATTTTTTTTAATGCTATGTTGCCTCTCACAGAGGAGCTGTAAGCTATTAAAGAAGCAAATTCACATCATTAGTTCCTACTGTGTATAGATTTTAAACGTTATGGTCTTTATTTTTATTGTAAAAATAAATAATTCTTAAATATGTATATGAAGTGTTTCAAATTGCTTGTGTTCTTGCAATATTTTACAAAGTGTATATATTTTACAGCGTCCTATTTTACAATAAGAAAAATCAAGATAATAAAAATAAAAGTGAGGCATGTATACTGGAGACAGTTTGAAGACTAGATGGGTGAAAACACTGGAAGGCCTATTGCCTCTCACAGCTATTGTTAACCGTTGGTTATTTATGTCTGGCCTATCTTTAATTTATTTTCTTTCTCTATATATATAGTTGTACTTCAGGTGCATGCACCTTAAAGCAATGTAGCAGTGATGGATATTTAAGAACCGATGAATTTTATTCTTTTTAATGTATTATTTTTTTCTTCTGAGACAGGGTCTCGCTCTGTCTTCCAGGCTGCAGTGCAGCAGCATAATCATAGCTCACTGTAGCCTCAACCTCCCAGACTCAAGTGATCCTCCCACCTCAGCCTCCCAAGTAGCTGGGACTATAGGTATGCATCACCACACCCAGCTAATTTTTGTATTTTTCATAGAGACAAGGTTTTGCCCTGTTGCCCCGGCTGGTCTGAAACTCTGGGGCTCAAGTGATTCACCTGCCTTGACCTTCCAAAGTGCTGGGATTACAGATGTGAGCCGCTGTCCTGGGCTAAATTTTATACTTGCTTTCATTTTTACTTTTGAGATAGCATTGTTTGTCATGTAAGATATATATATGTATACACACACACACACACACACACACATACATACATATATATTTTTTAAAGAGTAGCAACGTGGCCTTTTCTTGTTACATCAGTTATGCACAAAGGACTTATTATTGGACTGCATCTTACCCCAAACATCCAAAATTTATTACAGAACCTTTAGCTTTTTTTTCCAGTATTTTTATATTAAAGCTTAGCACTTTTTGTATTGTACATTTTTAATAGGGGGGAGCAAGTAGACATATTTCACACATTATGCACATTTTGACATGTCCAACCTGAGGAACAATTTAACTTTTAAAATTGTTTTATGCAAGAAGACACAGATCAAAAGAAAAAAAGTGAAAATTAAAATTGTTTTATTTTTAGAGCAAAACTCCAGTTTTCTAGTATGTATTTTTCAGCTGTTTTTATTGTCGGAAAGATACATAGCTAAAGAGAGATCACGATATAAAAAGATCTGGAAAGAAGCCAGTACCTAAAGTGTCTACCACAGCATGAATATATACTACTTTGTTATATATGTGAAAAATATCATTAACACTATCAGGCCTTAAAAATTACATGATTTAAAGTGTTGATATTTATATACAAGTTTGATTTAATTTAATGTTAAGTATTCATATAACAAATTTTGAGGATATCTTTCATGGGGGAATTTTGCTGTAGTCAGTTGAGAATTGAGATTTATACTTTGGGAGGCCTAGTCAAGCAGATCACTTGAGGTCAGGAGTTCAAGACCAGCCTAGCCAACATAGTGAAACGCTGTCTCTACTAAAATACAAAAATTAGCTGGGCGTGCTGACGTATATCTGTAATCCTAGCTACTCGGGAGGCTGAGGCAGGAGAATCACTTTTTTTAACCTCATGTTTATATCCATCTGGTTAGTGTATTCTGTAACCATTTAGTTAGTGTACTCAATGTGGTTTTTAATATTTAATAAGCATTCTCTTTCTGTATGTGTTATTCTCCAATTTGCTTTTCTCACTCTGTCATCCAGGCTGGAGTATGGTGGCGCAATCTTGGTTCACTGCAACCTCTGCCTCCCAGATTCAAGCAATTCTCCTTCTTCAGCTTCCTGTGTAGCTGGAATTACATGTGTGCACCATCTTGCCTGGCTAATTTTTCTATTTTTAGTAGAGACGGGCTTTCACCATTTTGGTCAGGCCGGTCTTGAACTCCTGACCTCGTGATCTGCCTGCCTCGGCCTCCCAAAGTGTTGGAATTATAGGCATGAGTCACCTTGCCTGGCCGTCAACCAAAGTTCTTTTTAAGATTTAGGCTGGGTGGCTAATCTAATGGCTTATGCCAAAACTTTGGGAGGCCAACACAGGAGAATCACTCAAGACTAGGAGTTCAAGATCAGCCTGGGCAACACAGTGAAATCCCGTCTCTAGAAAGAATTTTTAAATTAACTGGGTATAATGGCATGCTCCTATAGTCCCAGCTACTTGGGAGGCCCCGTCTCTAAAACAAAAAAGATTTATGCATGTTCATGCATATATGATTAGTTTACTTACGAAAATGCCACAATTTATCTATTCTTCTATTAATATGCATTTGGATTGTTTTAATTTTTTTCTTGGCACATAGTTGGCCTACTTTTGGTATGTAGTCAGATCAACCAACAAGTGTTTATTGAGCCACTAATCCTGTATCCCACCTTTCCCTAAGGAGTTTACAATCTAGTAGGGGACACAATTCATAGACATGGCCAGTATAGAAATCAGGTGGGGTAGAAATCAACTCTATCCAATCCCAATTTTTCTTTTTCTTATAATCTTTTTGTTGCAGGCATGATTTTTGAAAGTTACTGGGCTTTCAAGGTACATCTTTAACTTTAAAAAATAATTTTCTTCTTTTAGGTGCTTGTTTAAACTGCCAGGAAAATAGCAAAGGAAATCACTGTGAAGAATGTAAAGAAGGATTTTATCAGAGTCCTGATGCCACTAAAGAATGTCTTCGCTGCCCTTGTTCAGCAGTGACATCTACAGGCAGTTGCTCAATAAGTAAGGCTTTTCTCTAACTCTTCATGTCAGAGGAAAAAAAAATCAGTGAATCAGTTATCAATAGGTATAAATTGCATTGATGAATAAAGTTCTGGATGCTATAGGTGAAAGGGAATTATAGAAACAGCAAAAGTTTTCCTTTCTAGGACTTTATAATCTAATATGTATATGTATGTATGTGTGTGTATGTATATATATGTATATGTATATATGTACATTTATATTTATATACATTTATATATATATATATATATATATATATATATAAATGAGACTTAAAGTGTCTAAAAAGCAGCATAATGAGTTAATACGGGAACTTCAAGACTGAGCAACTTTTGCTCACCTGTTTCAAGGTAACATTCACTAATTAGTTCTTCCTAGACCAATACCAGATAATGTTGACTAATTGCGTATATATGGCAGTCTTACAAATATAGTTGACTCTTTTAATCCTGATGTATTTATTAGTTATCTATTGCTACATAACCTGTGACCCTAAAATTTAGTGGCTTAAAACAATAAGCCTTCATTATGTCACATATTTTCTACTAGGATTTTGGAAGCAGCTTAGCTGGGTGGTGCAGGTTTGAATTCTTTCCTCCCTTCCTTCCTTTCTCCCTGCCTGTTTAAATAACAGCTTTGGCCGTGCGCAGTGGCTCATGTCTGTAATCCCCGTGCTTCGGGAGGCCAAGGCAGGTGGATCATGAGGTCAGGAGTTTGAGACCAACCTGACCAACATGCTAAAACCCCGTCTCTACTAAAAATACAAAAATTAGTCAGGTGTGGTAGCATGTGCCTGTAATTCCAGCTACTGTACTCGGGAAGCTGAGGCAGTAGAATCGCTTGAACCCAGGAGGTGGAGGTTACAGTGAGCCGAGATCGTGCCACTGCAATCCAGCCTGGGTGACAGCGCGAGACTCTGTCTCAAAACAACAACAACAACAGAGCTATAATTCACATTTCATACAATTTATTTAAGATGCGAAATTCAGTGTTTTCTAGTACATAGTCTCAAAGTTGTGCAACCATGATCACAATCAATTTTAGAAATTTTCATCACCTAGTTCAACAAAAAGAACCTAAAAAACAATCCTGTAACTGTCAGCAATCACTCCCTTTTCCTCTGGCCTTAGGCAACCATTAATCTACTTTTTCTGCCCTATGGATTTGCCTATTCTGAACATTTCATATAAAGGAAGTCATACAATATATGGACTTTTGTATCTGGCTTTTTTCACTTAGCATAGTATTTTCAGTTAATTTATGTTACAACATGTCTCAATACTTCATTCCTTTTTATTACTAAATAATATTGTATTATGCCATGTTTCATTTATCTGTTTATCAATTGATAGACATTTGTGTTGTTTCTACTTGTTAGCTATTACAAATAATTTTGCTATGAACATTTGTATATGTGTGTTCGGGTGTTCATATATTTTCATTTATTTTCAGTACATACCTAGTAGTGGAATTCCTGGGCCATGTAGTAACTATGTTTATCCTTTGGAAGAACTGTCAGACTGTTTTCTAAAATGAATACACCATTTTACATTCTCATTCTCACCAATCCTGTATGGAGGTTTCAAATTTTCCACAGCTTCACCAATACTTACTATCTGCCTTTTTATAATTATAACCATCCTAGTAGATATGAAGTGGTATTCCACTGTGGTTTTAAGTTGCATGTTCCTGGTGGCTGGTTTTGTGCTTATTGGTCATTTGTATATTTAGAGAAATGTCTGTTCAGATCCTTTGACCATTTAAAAATTGGATTCTTTATCTTGTTATCATTGAGTTGAAATAATTCTTTATATATTCTAATACAAGTCCCTTAACAGATACGTGATTTATAAATATTTTTTGTATTCTGTGATTTAATTTTTTGCTTTCTTGATGGTTACCTTTTCAGCAAGGCCCAGTTCAAATATTACCTGCTTCATAAAGACTTTTCTATACCTCCCAGTAGGAAATTATCCTCTCCCTCAAGCTCTCGTACTGCAGTGCAATATTATGTATTTATATATAGTGGATCCACCAAGAGGGAATAGTTACTTTACCTGGTGTAGGGGAATATCAGCAATGGCTTCAGAGAGGATGTGACATAAAAGCTGAGTCTTGTGATGGGAGTCTGCATTTAGCGGTAGACAAGAGAAGGAAGGACATTTCAGATAAAAAGATCAATATGAACAATGGTACAGAAATCTTAAAACAGCTGATTTGATCAAGAAACTTCTTAGGAATGGCAGAAACAAAGTATATGGCAGAAGGAGTGAAACATGAGGCAGGAACATAGAATGTCGTGTTTGAGGTTCAGTTGGTCTGACCTTAAGGACTGAAACCTTAATTTCAGTCCTTCAATCTATTTCATCAGGACTTTTTTAGATTAGTTATTGTTGCTATAGTTGTTGAAGTACAAAAATATTGTAAAATATGGTACTATTGTAAGCTATAACTTCATTGAGAACAAGGAATATATGCCTTTTTATGAAGCATTTTTTTCCAGCATGTTATTGTTTGCATGGGTTACGAATCATTCAGCTGCCACCTTTCATTGCCAAAAGTAACCTAAGTATTTCTGGTTTAATTCCTTTATTTGAAATACGGAAAGCTGGGGCCCAGAGTTTAGTAACTTACTTGAGATCACACTACCAACTTGGATTGTAAGTGGTAAGTCAGAATTATTTATCAATTGCACACTCTGGGAATATACGAAAACCATTGAATTGTATACTTTTAATGGTTGAATATTATGGTATGTAAATTATATCTCAAAGCCATTTTAAAAAGTAAAAGTGAAAGATGAAAGGAATTCATTTTTCATAAAGAACATCAGAAATATGATTCATTGCCACAAGTTCCATGACCACTGTAAAGTATTCCTGCTATAATAACATTAGTATGTGTTTAGATAACAGAGTGATCCTGTTAGTGTAATTATAATAGTAAATACTAAGAAAAGAGCTAATCTATCTAGCAGATTAAAAACATGACTTGGCCGGGTGCGGTGGCTCACGCCTGTAATCCCAGCACTTTGGGAGGCCGAGGCGGGTGGATCACAAGGTCAAGAGATTGAGACCATCCTGGTCAACATGGTGAAACCCCGTCTCTACTAAAAATACAAAAAATCAGCTGGGCATGGTGGCACGTGCCTGTAATCCCAGCTACTCGGGAGGCTGAGGCAGGAGAATTGCCTGAACCCAGGAGGCGGAGGTTGCGGTGAGCCTAGATCGCGCCATTGCACTCCAGCCTGGGTAACGAGAGCGAAACTCCATCTCAAAAAAAAAAAGAAAAAAAAAAAAGAAAAATAAAAACATGACTTGATGATTATTAAAAATTATTAAATATAATTAAGAACCCAGAATTGAAATCCTATGAAGAATAAAAAAAGCAGCAGATAGGTATGAGTTGTTATGTTCCCACTGCCTAAGGTGAAATTATTCAGTTAATAGATATATACTGAACCACATGCTATGTTTTAGGCACTGTGCTAAACATTGGCGATTAGGACAGAAAAATGTCAAGTAGCTCATAGTTTAGTGGGAGAAACACACAAATAATTAGGTAATTACAATTTCGAATGGCATGTGTTACAGGTAAGCATAGACTAACCCTATCCCAAACTGAGGGAATCAAGGAAAACTTCTGTGCTTCTGAGAAGTGACACATGAGTTAATTCTTACAGATTGAATTTGCTAAGTGAACCAGGAATAGAGAGACAAGAGGATGTCCCATGCAGAGAAAGTAGTATGTACCAAATCTCAGAGAGAAGAAAGCAGGCAGTATTTGGGAGTACTCTTAAGCCATTTAATGTCCCTGAACCTTAGGGGGTGGTGAAATGTGAAGTGAAGAGAGAAAAGTTGAGAGAAGTAGGCAGAGATCAGATTATGAAAGGTACTAAAAACTCTGTTATATTTTCACTTAATCCTGAAGGAATTGGGGAACCACTGAAGAGATTTCTCTAGAGAAGTAACATGTTCATATTTACTTTAAAGTTCAAAATGAATGTAGGGGTGCATTGTGATAAAAAGATCATGAGGAGGTAGCTACAATAATCTAGGTGAGAAATGATGAACGCTTAATCTAAGATCACTCCCGGGGAAATGGAGACATCCATGGATCGGCAAGACTTTACTCACGTGCAATTGATATGAATTGATAACTGCTTAGAAGGGACATAGGGAGGAGGGGGATTGAGAAATGATTCTCAGTGTTTTGGCTTAGGCAAGTGGGTAGTTGTTGATACCATTCAAGATATAGGGAACATTTGAGGAAGACAGGACTCAGGAAGGGAAGATACAGAGGACAGTGTTGTGCATGTTAAGTTTGACATGTTTGTGGCTCCAGGTGTACAGGAAGTTAGTATATAGTTTGGAAATTAGGACAGAGATGTAGACTAGATACACATGTTGGAATTGTTGATGATGTCAGTGGGTGAAGCCACCCATGGAAAATGAGCAGAGAAGAGAAAGAAACCAAGAATAGAAGTCTGTGGAGTGCCAACCTTTTAGTATGGGAGGGATAGAGGAAGTTTTTGTTAAAACAGTATTTTATCCAATCTGTCATCTATAAAAAGGTGGTAATAACACAATTATGAGAGTGCCAACCCATCATAATCATTCAGACTCCTTATGTAAGCATATTTATTTTGTTCTCTACCTAAATAGGTTCTCTGGATGGCCCCATCATTCCTACAATAAGCTGGAAAATTAGTAAATAGAGTATAGATTATTAGTTTGATTCCATATGTCTCTAGAGAGGAGACAGAAGGGAATATTTATAAAACTTTTTTTAAAAAATTAGAGACAGGGTTTCACTGCGTTGCCCAGTCTGGTCTCAAACTCCTAGGCTCCAGCAGTCCTTCCACCTTTGCCTCCAGAGTGCTGGGATTTTAAATCTTTTTAAGGACTAGCAGTCGTTTTGCATTTTTAATTGTAGTTTCAGACTATACTAAACTATTCTGGCATTCTCTCTTTTAGAATCGAATGAATCGGAACCTGAATGTGACCAGTGTAACGATGGTTACATAGGCCCGAACTGCAATACATGTGAAAATGGCTATTACAATTTTGACAGCATCTGTAGAAAGTGCCAATGTCATGGCCACGTGGACCCAGTTAAAACTCCAAAGATTTGCAAGCCCGAGAGTGGTGAGTGCATCAACTGCCTCCATAACACCACTGGGTTTTGGTGTGAGAACTGCCTAGAAGGTTATGTTCAAGACCTCGAGGGAAATTGCATCAAGAAAGGTAAAACTTCACCTAAGTGGTTGTAAATTTAATATCTAAACCTAGCAGTGAAAATTTCAGCAGTGAAAAATGGAAGGCTTTGTAAAACATTCCAACCCTACCAGAGGAGTTTCTGGAAATAGATTTTGATAGATATTTGCCTAAAGAGGTTTCCTTCCACTCCTGCTGCTCTTCTGACACTCCACAGTCAACTCCAGAAAGTTGAGGACCAAGACAAAGTCATTGCGACAGTGAGACAAAATGTTCTCACATTTTCTCTTCATCTATTTTTATTTTTATGTTAATAATTTAAGAATCCTATCATTTCTTTTATTCTTTGCTTCCTTTATTCTCTTCACTTCCAGTGATCACCAAAGGTCTTTTGAAGTAGGGACATATAATCTGGTAAGAAGTTCCAGCTGAGAAACTGGAGTTCATTCTAGCATCTATCCTAACTTTGGGCCTAAGTTTCCCCATGTACAATGGAGGAAATAATAATACTCCTTTTGATTTTTAAAAGCAAAAGTTATTCACATGGCAAAATATTTTCTTACAGGAATCTCAGTAAGATTAATTTTTAAAATTCATGATTATAAATTCAGGATGAGTTAGGGATAATGAGGGTTTATCAAATCACAGAGAGATTGGACCATCCTGTTCTACAAACCACTCTTTCTACTCTTTGCTATTCTAACATGTTGAACACTAGGCTGATGAACAGTTGGTCTGTGGCAAGTGTCATCTTTCTGCCATTTTCTTGATATCTTTATACTGTTGTGATCAAAGCAGAAAGATTCAGATTGAATGAACCCTATGACTAGCTAGAGATCCCACTACTCAATTTTCTTACCTATGTTGGAGGCACATTTTGTTCATACTTAGCTGACAGGACTGATGATTCTTCTTATTAGTTATTAGGTAATATGTATAAACTTTGCCTGTTTTTAGAATAAATTGATATGGCTTTCCATGGTGAAGAATTATAATAATAATAGTAGTAATTTTATTGAGTACCTACTATATGTGAAGCACTGTAAGCATTAAATGTGATAATGCTGTATGGCACATTATTTCATTTAATCCTTCCCAAGAACTCTGCAAAGTTGGTGTTATTATTCACATTTTGCAGATAAGGAAACTGAGCTTTAAAAAAATTGACTTATCTATAGCCACACATTTCTATTTGATTCCAAAGCCTTTAGTTCTTCCACCAAACTATGCTGCCATTAGAAATACAAAGTATAGTACCTTAATTATAAAGTAGCTGTAATCTACACAAAGGAAGAACTCCTACACATGGAGTTAAGGAAAGCTGTTTTTTCTCTCCTGGCTGACATCAGCCTTGGACATTTAAAATTTGTTTTTCAGACATAACTAGAGGTACAATTTTCCCTACACCTCCTTTGCAGATAATCATTTTACCTTTATGATATACCATCAGACTTGTTAGACTTATTTTTGTTCCAATGATTGCCATATATCCCTGTCACTTTTAACTATGTGATTTAGAACTCAGTAGTGACACATTTATTGCCTTTGCAGGAATTTGTTGTCATTTTATCTAAGAATAAGAATGAAAAACTCCAACACTGGTATTTTCCCAAAGATTTCTTTTTTTTTTTTGAGATGGAGGCTTGCTCTATCACCCAGGCTTGAGTGCAGTGGCGCAATCTCAGATCACTGCAACCTCTGCCTCCCTAGCTCAAGCAATTCTCTACCTCAGCCTCCTGAGTAGCTGGAATTACAAGTGTCTGCCACCGCACCTGGCTAATTTTTGTATTGTTAGTAGAGGTGGGATTTCACCATCTTGGCCAGGCTGGTCTTGAATTCCTGACCTCCTGATCCACCTGCCTCAGCCTTCCAAAGTCCTGGGATTGTAGGCATGAGCCACCGCGCACGGCCCAAAGATTTTAATGTAGATATTATACATATTGGAAAAGAGCCATAGATGTAATAATCTAGCTTTCTGGACCCTGATTCTTACCCTTATCACTATATTTCTTTAAAAATTATTTTTAACTTGCATTACCTTAAAGAAAATATCATGTCAACATCCTACATCAACGTTCACTCCCATGTGTATTTCTTTTACTGTTTTTCAAAACTAGATAATTTTGTCTTTTACATTTCATTCTCTGTTTTTATTTTCAGAAGTTATTGTTCCAACACCCGAAGGTTCTACCATTTTGGTTTCCAATGCCTCTTTGACCACATCAGTGCCCATCCCTGTCATAAATAGTACTTTTACCCCTACAACCCTGCAGACTGTCCTTTCAGTAAGCACTTCTGAAAACAGCACTTCAGCTTTAGCTGATGTATCATGGACCCAATTTAACATCATCATTTTGACAGTCATCATCATTGTTGTGGTGCTGCTAATGGGATTTGTGGGGGCTGTGTATATGTACCGTGAGTACCAAAACCGGAAACTCAATGCCCCCTTTTGGACCATCGAGCTGAAAGAAGACAATATCAGTTTCAGCAGCTACCATGACAGCATTCCCAATGCAGATGTGTCGGGATTGTTGGAAGATGATGTCAATGAAGTGGCTCCCAATGGGCAGCTGACCCTGACGACTCCCATACATAACTACAAAGCCTAAGGAGCTAGAACTGTTCTCCTGAATTGTTAAACCACAGTGCTTACTAAGACAGCGTCAGCCCGTGGGCCAGACAAAGGCTGGCTAGAGTTTGCTGAGAAAGCAAAGGCAAATAGTACATCTGAAATTTTCAGGTACAAATTTGTAATGTGCTTAGCCTGTCTATTGCTCTTAGTTTTTCCATGAAGATCTGAAACGTTCACTGTCATTAGGACTTGAAGTAAAGTATATTTTTGTACGAAACCACATGGGAGTATGGAAAGGCTGAACACCACAGTGCAGCCCAAATCCACTTTGACCTCCAGATAGACTCCTGGGGAAGTGTTCACCAAGCCAGTGGTAACAAGATGATGGATGTGAAGGGGGAAAGGACTGCTGGAAGACTTCATCTCCATTCCTGAAACATTTTTCTTTAAAAAACAGGGATGATATTCATTTTGCTATACAAAAGGACATCATTGAGGAAAAGCTGGTTTCTAGACTGTTATCACAATAATCTTGATTGTTTCTAGAATAGGGGTAGAAAAGTCCCAAAATCTTCTGAAGGGCTTGGTATTTCCTCCCAGGATTCTTGCTCAGTGGTGAGATAAAAGCACAGGATGAGCTTCTAATGGAGGAAGGCAGCACTGGGGAGCAGGAGGCTGATGGTCCTCCTCAGGGTCTCAGTGTAAATGATAAATTGTCTGAAAATAAGGAATATTCCTGCCTCTAGAAAAATAAGTTGTACATAGTTAATGTAGCATATCTGGTCAATGTTGTATTTGTATCTATTTGTAAAAAAAATCATGTCATATTTTATCATCTGGAATTTATTTGTACAGCAGTTAATGGTGTTGTAAAAAGAAAATATGGGGATTGCTTAAAATACTGTAAAATAGATGGCAATATTGCTAGAGCTGGGACTCTGGTGAGCATCAGTCATTTTTAGTCCCTCTTGAGGACGTTGCTGAAATTTATAAGAGGTCAAATGTTTCCTTCTTTCTTTTCTCAGTCTAAAAGTAGAGTTATATGCTCTTTGACTTACTATGATTCAAGCAATAGATTTTAAAGTCAATAGTCATTAAGCTGGGATATAGGATACATTCTCCAAAAACACTCATCTAATTAGATACTAGCCACCCTATATATTTTACATAGATTAATATAAAACATATCCTCATTAAAACATGTTTTTCCTGAATGTAAAAGATAGTCTTCCAAAGGATAGAAATATTTTAGTTCCAAGAGAAAAGCCATCATATTACTTGGGATCTGTAGTTTTTCATGCCTGTGAAATATTTATAATCCCACCCTCACTCCAAATAAAAAGTCTCCTACATGTGAACACAGCCTGTCCCTCATTTGCCATGAGGTATGTGCTGTCTCCCTGCAGTGCTATAGTTTTCCCATTGTCTTCCTGTCTGGTTAGAGGGTAGCTCTGGAGATGGGTGTGTATAGTTAGTTCTTGCTTTTGATGCAGTCTTTTCCTAGAGGCCAACTACTGTTGCTCTCGTTTATGATATTGACATTTTGGGTTAAGCAAGCTGGGTGGGAAAGGTGGTCAGATGGCAAATATAACGTATTAGGAGGAACAGTGAACTGTGAAGTGGTTAGAAAAAAAATGAAGGGTTCTTATTAGATTAGGCCTAGGAATTCCAAGCTGACCCCTTTGCCTAACTTCCCTAGAGAAAAACCTAGAACTTGGTCATCCCTTTATAGGAGACCCCTAAGTTGTTCTCAGGGTTTGGAGATGATGTTCTGGAGGATAGACATGCAAATAATCTACTTCTGGTAACCCGAGGGTGCTTTGCGTATTTGGCCATTGCTCACAAGAGTAGAGGTTACATTATGCGAAAATTATTTAGTATTTCTATAGCCCTTTGTAGTTTGCAAAGCACTTTTCCATATGTGTGTTCTCTCTTCCTCACCATAGCTCCCTGAGGAAGTAATTGCTGTCTCCATTTTATAGTCAAAAAGACTGAGGCACAAAGGAGCTAAACGTCTTGTTCAAGGCTATGTAATGTGTGTCATGATTAGGCTTGGAATCAGGACTCCTAACACTAAAGCACATGTTTTTGCAACTATATGCAGAAATTGCCTAGCCATGGACACAAGAAAGCTGGGAGGAAGAGTTCTACTTGTGGATGTTTTTAATTTTTTGTAAATGTAAGGAGCAATCCAGGTCCATACAGCTATGAAGCACTTAGTGAAAAGAACACGGGAAGATGACTATCTGAAGCTGGTATTAGTGATTAGAAAACAAAACTGACAGTTTGTGCTTCATTAAAGTGAACTCATCTCTCCAAGCAGGGAGGGAAAACTTGCTTTCCCCAGCAGTTGCTGCATATGTGAGTACAGACTCTGCACTGCACAATTCTAAGAAATTGTGCAAAATGGCATACCCGACTTTCTCCCAGATACACTGCCCCTGCCCCCCGCAAAAAAAAAAAAAAAAAAAAAGGTCAGGATTAAAGGTAGCAAGAAGAGAACATTTATTAAACAGAAGTTAAACCAATAGAGAAAGGAGGTTTATTGGAGTCTAAGAGGATTTTGACCATGTAGAAATTCCTTGAAACAGACCTTAAAAGGTATTGAAAAATTGAATTACAAAGAAAGTTTACCTTATACTTGTTAATGGCTCCTAGGTCATGGTTGTAATTTTTCCCAATGGAAAAAAAAAAGTCTTAAAATTTGTTTTAAATAATATCCTCTAATGTCACCAGCTTTTTGCTTCTGGAAATAATTTGCTTTAAAATGTAAATCAATTGCAAAGTGATCTACCGCTGAAATCAGTCTAGGAAACTAGTATGGAATGCACTGCACAGTGTTCTTTCTTCTAAAGGCATGAGCCCCTTAAATTGTGGCATCCAGCAGCAGGATGCCATCAGTCCTTTAGAAGGCCTAACATTGGGAGAGTGTTTGTGTAAGGATTGAAAATGTGTTTATTTTTAAATAAGATAACACTCATGTGAATCTTATTTGGAAATGACAGATACTGCTTTTAAGTGATACTTTTATCTTCTTTAATTTATTTTAGTAAGCGCTTATGCATTTCTGATGGTTAGGTGCCCCAGGTGTAGTGTTAAGTATGTCCTTGTCCTCCCTTACTCCTCTTTCACTCCCTCTATGCTCTATCCCCCCAGGGTTCTTTTATTAACAGAATTTCTCCAGTTATAGAGAAAAAAATGACATTTGAAAACTAAAGCTCATTTATATTAATACTAAGGTCCTGTGGGCCTAGTGCATTACTCTTCCCAGTGATACCTAGATTTTAAGAGTAGAGAACAGAGGAAACATGGGAAGAGAGGAGAGAGTTTTTTTAGACAAGATTTGTAGATGCCTCAAATTATATTGCTATTCTCTAGTGCCAATATTCCCAGGTAAATTGACCATTAAAGCAATACTCATTAAAGCAATGGTCAGCTGAGTGCCATCAGGATATTTAGCCCGTTAAGTGCTGTTTTGGAAGCAGAGAACTAAAGCAACAATACTTCCTCCTGACAGCTTTGATTGGAACGGGGTTATTAGATCATTCACCTTGGTCCTATACTTTTAGGGCACTTGGTGAATATTACACCACTTATAATGAACATCCTGGTTCCTATATTTTGGGCTATGTGGATAGGAGTTGAATTTCCACATCTCAAGGCAAGCTCTCTAACAAAAAGTTCAGAGAAGTAAAAAGTAGCCCTGTGTAACCTATTATAGCAAGTAAAGCATTTCTGGCTTCATCCACAAAGAACCTTTGGTCTGTTACAGTCTTCTTGATAGGAAGGAGTTTGGGAGCTAAAATGAATTTGGTGTGTGCGGAGGAGTAAGGGAAGGTTAGTGCATTTTTCTGTTTAACCCTGAGCGAGTGCCTATGCCAAGGGGAAAGGCAGGAAGTATACACTGATACATCTGAAGAAGTCAAATAATAGCAAACGGACTAAAGGTTATGGATCGTTAAAATGTCAGTGGTTGAATGATGTTTGTTCAAAGGCAATTTGGGAATCTTTCTTGTTACTTTTGCATATGCAATAACTGCAGCAGCAGCCCTAGAAAGTGAGCCCAGGGCTTCAGATCTAAGTCAGTCCAAAAGCTAAATGATTTAAAGTCAAGTTTTAATTCTAGGCACAAGCACTCTATAATCCATTAAATTAGAGCCTGAGCAGTTAGGGAATGTTTCTGAAACATTAAACTTGTATTTATGTCACTAAAATCCTAACACAAATTTTAAAAACGTGTCTGATACATATGCTGTACTAGGCTTCATCATGCATTTCTAAATTTGTGTATGATTTGAATATATGAAAGAATTTATACAAGAGTGTTATTTAAAATTATTAAAAATAAATGTATATAATTTGTACCTATTGTAGATTTGTTGCTTTACTTTTTTATATGGTCAGAGTTGTCTGATGTCTTCATATATATGCCAAGGATCATTTGTTTTCAGCCCACTTCATAAAAATCTTTGAACCCTTCATTTATTGGCCATACATTTTGTTTAAGTTTATTTAAAGAATGTCTTCTACTTGGGGGAAAATAATCCATGAAGAAGACTCCCTCTCTTAAAGGAAAACAAAGCAAAACCTGAGAAGAAAATTTATTAACATGTATTTTTCTTTGTGCTTTTGCCTGTTTCCTCTAGATACATCAGGAGTTCCATGAAAATTTTATAGAGAAAACTTGCTCACTTTGGATTTCTTTGTCACACATATAAATAATTTTCTTTCTTTGGTAGAAATCTGAAGAGAAACCATATCCTGTGTGTTTATTAGGCAACTTATAATGAGAGTACATTTTTTTTTTGAGATGGAGTCTCACTTTGTTGCCCAGGTTGGAGTGCAGTGGTGAGATTTTGGCTTATTGCAACCTCCACCTCCTGAGTTCAAGCGATTCTTCTAACTCAGCCTCCCGAGTAGCTGGGACTACAGGCGTGTGCCACCACACCTGGCTAATTTTTCTATTTTTAGTAGAGACGGGGTTTCACCATATTGGCCAGGCTGCTCTTGAACTCCTAACCTCATGATCCACCCCGCTCAGCCTCCCAAAGTGCTAGGATTACAGGCATGAGCCACCACACCCAGCTGAGAGTACATCTTTTTAATATTTTAAGCTACTCTTGAAGAACCTGTATTTTGACAAAAGTAGATGGTGTTTAGTGGGATGCGATCTGAGAAATTCCTTTGTTTGAAAAAAAGAAAAAAACAAGTCAGGCATTTCTTTGTGCTAGAGCTTTATAAACTTAAATTGTTTTATTCAACTTCAGTAGGTTGACATTTAAATGTTTAAACCCTATTTTTAAATTTATTTTCTAGTTACACAAGTAAACAGGTTTTATTACTTTATAATAACACCTTATGTTTATACATGTGGTTCTGTGATATATATGAATTGGGTATTAAGGGAAAAGAATAAGCATGGCAGAAATCTAAACAAATTACAGTTTCTTTTTTTTTTTTTTTGAGATGGAGTCTGGCTCTGTTGCCCAGGCTGGAGTGTAGTGCAGTGATTTTGGCTCACTGCAATCTCCGCCTCCTGGGTTCAAGCAATTCTTTTGCCTCAGCCTCCTGAGTAGCTGTGATTACAGGAGCACACCACCACACCTGGCTAATTTTTTGTATTTTAGTAGAGACAGGGTTTCACTATGCCGAGGCTGGTTGTGTACTCCTGAGCTCAGGCAATACGCCTGCCTCAGCCTCCCAAAGTGCTCGGATTACAGGCGTGAGCTACCGTGCCCAGCTGAACAAATTACAGTTTCAAGAGAAAGTAAATCTGTATACAAACAAGTAAAGAGATTTGCTAGATTGCATTACTAAAACTAGTTGTATTCATTTTCTATAGGAGTATAAGACACCTATGTTTAAAAAAATTTCACATGCTCCATTATAATTCAGTAATTCAAAGTAACAATGTGCTTACTTATATTTTAAAAGTTAAGCTGAATTAAAACAAAATGTTTTTCATGAGGTGATAGCATTAGGAGTGTTTTTTTTTTTTTCTTTTTCTTTTTCTTTAGGACGGAGTTTCGCTCTTGCTACCCAGGCAGGAGTGCAATGGCGCGATCTCGGCTCACCGCAACCTCCGCCTCCTGGGTTCAGGCAATTCTCCTGCCTCAGCCTCCTGAGTAGCTGGGATTACAGGCACGCGCCACCATGCCCAGCTAATTTTTTGTAGTTTTAGTAGAGACGGGGTTTCACCGTGTTGACCAGGATGGTCTCAATCTCTTGACCTCGTGATCCACCCGCCTCTGCCTCCCAAAGTGCTGGTATTACAGGCTTGAGCCACCGCGCCCGGCCAGCATTAGGAGTGTTAATTGACAGACTGAAAAATCAATATTCTAAATCAATGTTAAAATTGTAGTTTTATCTATAAGTTAGTCTTTCAAGGCAATTTTATGAAGGAATTATTGTAGTAATTGTACAGGCTTTCTAGTACTTCTATGTACAAAATGAAAGCCATCAGACAATGTTAAATTTAAAATGTGCTGCTTGTTTGTATTGATAATAAGATTTTAAACCTTGTCTGTTGAATGGAACGCTGCACTTCAAACAACTGCAAAAGAAGACAGCCAAAACGTTTTCTTTGTATGTAATAAGAGTAGGTTTCGGTAATAAAGGAAGTGTTTGGGAGGAAATCTTCTTCTGTGGTTTCCTTTGTGTTGTCAGACAAATTGCTAAAATTGTATATGTCAGTATTGGTTCTTTAATCTTTGACTCAAAGAAGGAAAAGTCTCAGCTCTTTCCCACGTTAATTACGATTCCAATTCAACTATGTTAAACTCATACAATTTCCTACATATGCCAGGTTATATGATGTCTTCCTTTTGCTGATACGGCTTCCCCTACCTATAATACCCTTGAGAACGCTTATTCATTCTTTGCAAACCTCTGATAAAGGAAAGTTGATCAATTCTTAATTTGCCTGATGAATACTTCTATTACTGCACATATTTTATTATAAATACTTGTTAGTTCGTGCTTTCCCCAGTAGACTCTGTATTCCTTGAAATCAGGAGCATGTATTCTTCTGCCTGTAGCATCTGGCATGTTGCTTGTACATTATGGGTGCTCAGTAAGTGGTGGTTTATGTATAAAATTTACTTGACAATACAAGAGTTGGTATGTGAACTTACTGAAGTTTGGTTAGAAAACTTCTATTCAGTGGATAGGATAATATTTCTTATTCGAGAGGTGTCAATTTATATGGGCTTCAGAGGTTCGGAGAAACCCTTGACATTTTAATGCTGTTTGTTTATTGATGCAATTGTTGTTTTTTTTTTTTCTGGAGAGAAGACCCATACTTTAATCATCATCTCAAAAGGATCCATGATTGTCGGGGCGTGGTGGCTCACGCCTATAATCCCAGCACTTTGGGAGGTCAAGGCGGGCAGATCACCTGAGGTCAGGAGTTCGAGACCAGCCTGACCAACATGGTGCAACCCCATCTCTACTAAAATACAAAATTTACCCAGGCTTGGTGTTGTCCACCTGTAATCCCAGTTACTCGGGGGGGAGCTGAGGCAGGAGAATTGCTTGAACCTGGGAGGCACAGGTTGCAGTGACCTGAGATCACACCACTGCATTCCAGCCTGGGCAACAGAGTGAGACTCTGTCTCACACACACACACACACACACACACACACACACTCAAAAGGTATACTTGATTACCAACTGGGGTTTATCACATAAATGTAAATTTAGTATAACATTTAAAGATCAATTAATGTAATTCTCAAAGGCTGAGAAAGAAAAATGATGATTATCTCAACAGCTGTATAATAAGCATTTGACAAAATTCAATATTCATTCATGATAAAAATGATGATGATACTATCTTGTGATATTGTGATATAATAAGAAATATAGGCCAGGCACAGAGGCTCACACCTGTAATCCCACCACTTTGGGAGGCTGAGGTGGGCAGATCACTTGTGGCTCAGAGTTCGAGACTGGCATGGCCCAACATGGTGAAACCCTGTCTCTACTAAAATACCAAAGACAAATGGCCTGGCATGGTGGTGCACGCCTACAATCCCAGCTACTCAGGAGGCTGAAGCAGGAGAACCATTTGAACCCAGGATATGGAGGCTACAGTGAGCTGAGATTGCACCACTGCTCTCTAGCCTGGGCGCCAAGGCAAGACCCTGGTTCAAAAAAAAAAAAAAAAAGAAATATATATATATATATATATATTAGTCTTTGTCTAGCTCCTAGCCAGAGCTCCTAAACTCTTGTACAAGTTTCTAAACAATAAGAGCTGTAGTAGCATCTTATGTTATATTTCGTTTTTGTCACTGGCTCTTGTAATAGGTCCAGGGTGATAAAGGTGAAAGGAACACCTTTTGTTATTTATAAGAAGCCCCTGTTGACCACACCTGAGGTAATGAAGTGACTTTGGAAAAGCCCTTAAAGATGAGGGTGCCGATTGCCAGAGGAATCAACTGTATGTTTGGAGGATTGAAACGTTTAGCCCAGGAGGTTTTTTTGTTTTGTGACAGAGTCTCACTCTGTTGCTCAGGCAGGAGTGCAATGGTTTGACCTTGGCTCACTGCAGCCTTGACCTCCCCAGGCACAAGTGTTTCTCACACCTCAGCTTCTTGAGTAGCTGGGACTACAAGTGCATACCAGTACACCCAAATAATTTCAGTTTTTTAGAGACAGTGTATTGCTATGCTGCCAGGGCTGGTCTTGAACTCCTGAGCTCAGGCAATCCTCCTGCCTTGACCTCCCAAAGTGCTGAAATTATAGGCATGAGCCACTGTGCCCGGTAAGGCTAGCAGGTCCAGGCTGTAATGAGTCATGATCTTGCCACTGCACTCCAGACTGGGCAACAGAGCGAGGCTCTCTCTCTCTCTCTCTCTCTCTCTCTCTCTCTCACACACACACACACACACACATACACACACCGCTAATTAAATGTTAGTAAATGAATAAGTGAATCAGGCCATACCACAGTTTCTGCACTCGTAAGTACAATAAAGGTGTGTAAGTATACTGCAGTCTGTAGGCTTTGAATTTGTTATAAGTAGAATTGTCGATGCTGCAAAAGAAGTAGTGCTCTAATATATATTTCCTCAGCAAGGCAATTTACTTCTATAGAAGGACGCGGCTCACAAGTGGAACAACAGTGAGTGTATACCTGGACAAGGAGGGAAGGGGTACTTATGCCGTGATGGAGGTCACCCCTACTGCTGTGTCGTTCCCTTATTGGCTAGGGTTATACCGCACAGTCTAGTCTAATTTCAATTGGCTATTTTAAAGGGAGCAGGGGTACGAGCCGGAATGGCAGGGTGTGTAATTTGGCGGGAAGGATGGTTATGGCAGGTCAGAGCAGGTAAGTAGGGGTCAAAGCAGGTGACCAGGGCAGGTGACCGGAGCAGGTGACCGGGATGAGTCAGGATGGGGCAGGGGACCGAGGGAACAGATGTGAACTACTGATTAGAACTAGTGGAAAAGGTTGTTTACTGAAACTAGAAGGAAGTTAAACTTTAAAATAGAGAATTGAATAAGAAAGTTGAACATACAGACATACTGATTCTTTGAAGAGAAACTTGAGGTTCACTATATCTAACAAATTAGTACAAACTTAAACTGAAAACCCAATAAACTATTATTTTGGAAAATAAGTCACTTGTAAGTATGGATGTTTGTGAGTGACCCCAGGAACATACAGCACAAAATTTCCTTCAGTGGAATGGTGCTGATGAAGCTCATTCTTTCCGTGCAGAGAGAGATCACACCCACAGACCTGACTGCATGGCCTCAAACACTGTGGCCTGTGCTGACTGAGTAGGAAGCAAACATTGTCCAAAATATGGATGCTTTTGGTGCCCTCCCCTTTCTGCCTTTACTTTCACTAGCCTGCAGAACCAACAGGCTTCATCTCAGCTTTTTAATCTCCCCAAAACATTTTCTAAATGAGCCATTGTTATCTTTAATCACCATGGCTAGGGGGATTATCCAGCCTCATTTGAAGAAGTTATTTTTTTGCGAAGAGTTGAGATTCTTCCAGACAAGGATGAAGACATTAATGTTGTCTATTAAGATTCTGCTTTGGTCTAGATAATAATTTTAGGGTAATTAAGCAAATTGCATAGACTCCAATAGGCCATTAATCCCCAGCAGAATTGTCTGAAATGGAGAGGGCTTTAAATTGGAACACAAAGAATTTGGCAACAGTTACATTTTGAATTTCCTTCAGTTAAAATGAAAAGGTTTCAATGTTAACAGGTACTGTCCTGGGTAAAGAATTTTGTTTACTTATAATTTGTATCCCAACTTTTTGTATTAAAAGATAGAGATCATTAAGCCTTAAATTAAGAGTTAAAGTATCAGTTAAGTATACTAAGGAGGAAGCAGAAATATACCAGAAAACCTAGACCAAAGGCCTGAGTTAGCAATTGACACCATTTAGCTATGAGCTGCTTAACAACTGACAACACAGATTATTTACCTATATTACTATCTAATTAAAAGGTGCACACTGGAACATCAACATAATGTCTATTTTTCTTGGTTCTAAAAGATAATAGCTTACAGTACAAAGAGCATCAGCTTTGAAAGTGATACGGACAGGAGACAGGGAAATACTGAGTAGAAGAGGGCGGTTCCCTAGCAAAGGCCCCACCCTCAAGCCTGGAGACCTGCAG
This sequence comes from Sapajus apella, assembly GCF_009761245.1. Taxonomy (NCBI): domain Eukaryota; kingdom Metazoa; phylum Chordata; class Mammalia; order Primates; family Cebidae; genus Sapajus; species Sapajus apella. The sequence goes on along the minus strand of NW_022437016.1, from coordinate 5,869,155 downwards.
CCCTAGGTGGGAATAGGCATTTCTCTTTTTGCGCCCAAAAAGTTGCCTTTTGGCCCACCACATCTCCCTATTCTGTACCAATATAAACCCCGCACTCCAGGCTCCAGAAGCAGACAAGCGGGCAAGGAGACGAGACAAGATGAACGGGAGAATGATGCAGCAGAGAAAGAAGAGGAAGAACGTCTGAATGGCCAGAGGAGTTTGGCTGGGGTTGGCCAGAGAGGAATTCGGCCACTGGATGGCCAGGCTGCAGGAGAATATCATCTTCCTACTCCATCCCCCTTTCCAGCTCCCCAACCATCCCTCTTAGAACCACCTCCACCACTCAATAAAACCCCACATTCATCCTTCAAACCCATGTGTGACCTGATTCTTCTGGCATGCTGGGCAAGAGCTCACAATACAAAAAGCTATTACACTGGCCCCCTCCCCTTGCAAAAAGGCAGGGGGTCCATTGAGCTGGTTAACACTCAAGCTGTCCACGGATGGCAGGGCTAAAAGAGCACACTGTAACACATGCCCACTGGAGCTCCCAAAACTGTCGGTCTGTGTGCTCCCCCTCCCCTCGGGGGTTTGAGCAGCGGTAGTGACCAAACAGGTGAGCCACACTCGCCTTCACCATCCTGTGAGGGAGATCAGGGAACTCTCCCGCTTCAAAAGCAAAGAGATATGGGTTCTAGTGCAGGCCTCACAACTATAGAATCTTGGGCAATTTAATAGATGGCTCTTCATCTTGATGCCATTACCTATAAAAGTAGTAACTTCTTAGTTATTACTAAACATGGTGTTTTGCTAGGTCACCCAGGCTGGTCTTGATGCTGACCTCTTAGGGTTGCAGCGAGGTTAAGTGAAAGCTTTATGTGAAGCACCACAGCACATGCAAGGTCTACAAGAAATAGGTCCCTTCCTCTCTCCCTATTATTTAAGAGGTCTTTAATAAAAACTTTACAAAAAAATGCAATGTTTTTCTTTCTCTAGTGAGTGGAGAATTGGATCAGTTATCAGCTGGTTTGCTTCCTGACTAGAAAACCAATATACAGCCTAGTATTTGAGTAAGGCCACTCTTGGGTTTGGGGTATACTTGGAATGAAATGAGATACCTCCCTAAGTTGAATTGCTGCTTTTCTGTGTTTTCGGTGAGTGGTCTGGGGCTGGGACGGCATCCATAGGAGGCTGAAAGAAGCAACATGACATCTTGTCGGCATTCTGTGGTTCCACAGGGATCCATGAAGAGATGCCATATTTGCCATGGGAAAAGAGTGAGGGGGACCTTGTGAAGTGAGGCAAGCACAGTCCCGGGAGTCTGCTCACTTCGGGTCTATTCCTGCTCTGTTACGCACTCGCTGAGTGAACTCGGGCAGGTCGCTGAATCCATCTGGATCTCAGTTTTTCCATTGGTAAATCCAAGAGGTTTAGTTAAATGTTCTCTATGAGGACCTTTTTAATTCTTGTATTCTATTTGGTGGGAAGATAAGGGTGTTTAGAGTAAGATGGTTAATTCTGGCTAAGATTTATTAATTCATTCTTTCCTCAACATTTATTAAACACCTATTATCTGCCAGGGGCTATAATAGACCAGGGGGTACAGAATTAAAAGTTCCTGCTCTCCAAAGAAGCCAGACATAAGAGTATGTACTACATGATTCCAGTCATAAGAAACTGTTGAAAAACAAATCTTGGCTGGGTGTGGTGGCTTGTGCCTATAATCCTAGTACTTTGGGAGGCTGAGACTGGAGAATAACTTGAGTTGAGGAGTTTGAGACCAGCCTGGGTGACATGGCAAAACCCCATCCCTACAAAAAATACAACAATTCGCTGAGTGTGGTAGCATGTGCCTGTAGTACCAGCCACTTGGGAGGCTAAGGCAGGAGGATGGCTAGAGTCCAGGAGGTAGAGGCTGCAGTGAGCTATGATCACACCACTGCATGCCAGCCTGGGCAACAGAGTGAGACCTTGTCTCAAAACAAACAAACAAACAAAAAATGAAAGAAAGAAATGAAAAAAAAAAATTTTTTTTTGAGACAGGGTCTCGCTCTGTCGCCCAGGCTGGAGTGCAGTGGTGCACTCTCTGCTCACTGCAACCTCTGCCTCCCAGGTTCAAGGAATCCTCCTGCCTCAGCTTCCCGAGTAGCTAGGACTACAGGCATGTGCCACCACACCCAGCTAATTTTTATATTTTTAGTAGAGATGGAGTTTCACCATTCACCCAAGCTGGTCTTGAATTCCTGGCCTCAAGTGATCTGCCCGCCTCGGCCTCCCAAAGTGCTGGGATTTCAGACGTGAGCCATTGTGCCCACCTCATGACCCACTAATTTTTAAATATTTTGTAGAGACAATATCTCCCTATATTGAGTTAGCTGTCCTCAAACTCCTGGGCTTATGAAATCCTCCTGCTTTGGCCTCTAAAAGGTTTGGTATTATAGGTCTGAGCCACCATGACTGGCCAGAAAAGACAAATCTTTAATGACGAAGAATAGAACACTGAGGCTGGGCGTGGTGGCTCGTGCCTGTAATCCCAGCACTTTGGGAGGCTGAGGAAGGTGGATCACCTGAGGTAAGAAGTTGGAGATCAGCCTGGCCAACATGGTGAAAACCCGTCTCTACTAAAAAATACAAAAATTAGCTGGGAGTGGTGATGCATGCTTGTAATCCCGGCTACTGGGGAGGCTGAGGCAGGAGAATCACTTGATCCTGGGAGGTGGAGGTTGCGGTGAGCTGAGATCATGCCATTGCACTCCAGCCTGGGCAACAAGAGCAAAACTCCATCTCAAAAATAAATAAATAAATAAATAAATAAATAAAAGAATCACTAACATATATAGTTCTTTGGTGTGTGTTAGAAAAAAGTCATCCCTACTTTGAAATAAACTCACAGCTTGTCCGGCACAGCCTGGACTGAATTTCAGCCTCCATCCCCCTTTGCGTGGATGTGCTTGTGTAGGGCACAGCCTGTGCAGTGTACCTGGTGGTGTGTCACACAGAGAGGAGGACACATGAAAGGAAAAGGGGACTGTCATTTATCCCTTAGAGGAAGGGGACACTGCAGCCGGCACAAGTGTCGTGTTCATCCTTCTCTAGATCCTGCTCTGTGCTCTCAGTGTGAATTCACTGCATTTAAGGGAGATGCAAAGTTTACCATCCCTTCCTACAAGTCACAAGACATTAAGAGCTTCTTTAATCTGCAAAATGTCCAGACAGTTGATTAATTTAATTATCCGTCTCTGCCTAGAGCTATCACTGCTTTACATATTCAATGTGCAGCTGGAGAGGGTGCTTGAAAGTGCTCTCTGGCATCCTAGGATACTTTCTTCAGCAGCTTTTCGGTCTCTGATAGCCAGGCCCTGGATTTAAATGGGTGGAGGATCTGGCCATGGTATCGAGGATGATCAATTTAGGTAGGAGATCTTGGCATGGGACATATCTATGCCTCCTGCAAGTTTCAAAAACTCAGGAACCCCGGCTTTTGTGAATCAGGAAATGGAGGTCCAAGTTCCTCTTTGTCACTAGCTTGCTGTGTGACTTTGGGACAATCGGTTCGTGTCTCTGAGCCTCAATCCCCTTATCCATAGAAGAATGATAACAAACTTGTCTCGAGCTGTTGTGAGGTAGAATCAAGGGATGAAGAACGTGACATGGGCTTTGTAAATAGTTGCATCAAGTAGGGATTTTATCGTATCCCTGTGGACCTTCAAACATGAGGAGCTAGTGCACATATGGTAGGTACAGGTTTTTATCCTGCTTTTGCAGGGTGTAAATCTTACTTGTGAAACAGCCTTCCCCAGGCCGGGCACGGTGGCTCACGCCTGCAATCTCAGCACTTTGGGAGGCCAAAAGTTGGGAGTTTGAGACCAGCCTGGCCAACATGGCAAAACCCAGTTTCTACTAAAAATACAAAAGTTAGCCGGGTGTGGTGGCACACGCCCGTAGTCCCAGCTATTTGGGAAACCGAGGCAGGAGAATTGCTTGAATGTGGGAGGTGGATGTTGCGGTGAGCTGAGATTGCACCACTGCACTCCAGTCTGGGTGACAGAGCGAGAATCCACCTCAAAAAGAAAGAAAGGATGATGAAAATCACTAATTGGCAACAAATACTACTGTGAAAATTGTTGTGGGTAAGAATTATCAATAGATGCTAAAACTAGTGGGTGAAAAAAAGTATACAAACTGAATACATAGCTTCAAATATCTTCCCACAAGATTAGTATTAATTACAAAAGGAAAAACAGTAATTTTACTGCAGATACCACCTTAGCCAAGAAATCAGAGTTAACATCACCATTAATGAGACGTATTAACATTCTGTGCCTCCTGATATGCAACCAAGGAAGGGGACATCACTTTTGTCGTGTTCTTGTCAAAAGTGCATAACTTGGGCTCAGCATGGTGGCTCACACCTGTAATCCCAGTGCTTTGGGAGTCTGAGGCCAGAGGATCACTTGAGCCCAGGAGTTAGAGGCTGCAGTGAGCCATGATGGTGCCACCACTGCACTCCAGCCTGGGTGAAGGAGTGAGACTCTGTCTCTGAAAAAAAAAAAAAAAAAGAGTGCATAACTTGAATTTCATCATGAGAAAACACCACACAAACCCCAAATAAAGAACATTCTGTCAAATAACTGGCAACTATACTTAGAAAGTGCCAGTGCTGGCTGGGTGCAGTGGCTCACACCTGAAATCCCAGTACTTTGGGAGGCCGAGATTAACTGAGGTCAGGAGTTTGAGACCAGCGTGGCCAACACGGCAAAACTCCATCTCTACAAAAATACAAAAATCAGCTGGGTGTGGTGGTGCATGCCTTGTGTTCTTAGCTACTTGGGAGGATGAGGTAGGAGGATCATTTGAACCTGAGAGGCAGAGGTTGCAGTGAGCCAAGATTGTGCTACTGCACTCCAGCATGGGTAACAGAGTGAGACTGCATCTAAAAAAAAAAAAAAAGAAACAAAGATAGTGTCAGTGCCGTGAAAGACAGAACTGTCAGAGGCTGGAGGAGAGAAAGGAGACGTAACAGGTAAATGCAGTGTGGAATATTGGATTGGGTCCTGGACCAGCAAAAGGGAATTAATGGAAAAAGATTAATAATTAATAATTAATAAAAAAGATTAAAAATAAGGTCTGTAATAAGTGGTATTGTATCAATGCAATTTCTTAATTTTTGACAATTGTGCTACGGTTGTGGAAGATGTTAATATTTTAGAAATTCTTTGTACTATTTTTTTTTTTTTTTTGAGACAGAGTCTCAGTCTGTCACCCAGGCTGGGGTGCTGTGGTGTGATCTCAGCTCACTGCAGCCTCTGCCTCCCAGGTTCAAGTGATTCTCCTGCCTCAGTCTCCCGAGTAGCTGGGATGACAGGCGCCTGCTCCTGCACCCAGCTGAGTTTTGTATTTTTAGTAGAGACGGGGTTTCACCATCTTGGCCAAGCTGGTCTTGAACTCCTGACCTTGTGAGCCACCCACCTTGGCCTCCCAAAGTGCTAGGATTACAGGCATGAGCCACCTCACCCGGTCTCTTTGTACTATTATTGCAACTTTTTTCTAAATTTGAAATTATTTCTAAATAAAAAAGAAAGAAAGAAAGAAAAAAAGACTGTGGCCTTTGGGAAATCTCTTCCCCTCTCTGAGCCTTTAGTTTCTTCTTCTATAGAGCAGTGCGATCACCCAAATTCACTTCACAGCATCATAAGGATAAAATGGAAGAGAGCAAAGTAGCAGCATTGCATATATATTGATCCTATAAAAAGTTATTCTTGCTGTTAGTAATGGCAGTTCAAGTGTCTTGATCTGCTAAAGCTTCAGGAGGGTTCCACCCAAATGAAAAACATCTGGCTGCAAGCTACTTCCTCCCAGCCATTTGATATGACCTTGTCCATGGAAATAATAATGCCAGCTTTGTGGCTGGGTGGCTGTTGTCAAGGAGATAGCTCCAGATAGTCCAAACAGCTGGTGGTAGTGATGTCACCTCTAGACTTGGCAGAAAGATCATGGCGAGACAGAGACAGGACAAAGGCCTCTGTCTCCGACCATGAAACCACTACAGTAGCAGGAAAACTAACTTCCAAATAGCCATTCCTTTGTGCAGTTGATTCTATTTTCAGTTTCCAGGTTCACTAAAGGGTTTAGCACACAATTCCCAGGGCCATAGTCATGCTGAACAAGGCAATGAAGTAATCACAATGATAGCTCCTAGGCTGGGCTCAACAGCTCATGTCTGTAACCCCAGTACTTTCTGAGGCTAAGGTGGGAGGATCATTTAAGCCCAGGAGTTTGAGACCAGCCTGGGCAACACACCAAGACCTCATCTGTACTAAAAATAAACAAATTAGCCAGGCATGGTGGCACCTGCCTGTGGTCCCAGTTACTTGGGAAGCTGAGGTGGGAGAATCACTTGAGCCTGGGAGGGGGAGGCAGCAGTGAGCTATGATCACTCTTTTTTTTTTTTTTGAGATGGAGTTTCGCTCTTGTTACCCAGGCTGGAGTGCAATGGTGCGATCTCGGCTCACCGCAACCTCTGCCTCCTGGGTTCAGGCAATTCTCCTGCCTCAGCCTCCCGAGTAGCTGGGACTACAGGCACGCGCCACCATGCCCAGCTAATTTTTTGTAGTTTTAGTAGAGACGGGGTTTCACCATGTTGACCAGGATGGTCTTGATCTCTTGACCTCGTGATCCACCCGCCTCGGCCTCCCAAAGTGCTGGGATTACAGGCGTGAGCCACCGCACCCGGCCTATGATCACTCTTTCTACACTTCAGCCTGGGTGACAGAGCAAGACTCTGCATCAAAAATAATAATAATAATTAAAAAAAACCCCAGAAACCCAGCTCCTCACAGGTTCTTTCTTCTTCCTAGTGTCCAGCGTATTCAATTAGATAATGCAGTCATTTGACCTCAGCATTGTCCTCCACATTTACACATGGGAAAATCGAGGTGTAGCAAGGGGAAGGAACCCCGGGTCACAGGATAAATGGGAGGAGTTTCAGAGTCGGAATCCAGGTGTCCAGATTTCCATTCCTGTGAACTGCCCACACTAAGATTCACCTCCTAGCCACTTTGGAGCAGTTGCCCAAGGAGTAACGTCTGGTGAACACATCCTTAAATATTGTTGTCTGGATGTAGACCTCACCTCTTAATCCTAAATTCTAAAGCAGATGAACAAATAAAAACCTAAAGGGTGATGACAGGCTACCTGAAACAATCGAGGTGTTGGAATTCAAAGGGACCTGGTCTCAATTCCCAGCTTTGGCACTTACCAGCTGTAGGAGCTTCAGTAAGTAGTTTTTACCTTTTGCAGCCTCAGTCTTTTCAATTGTAAGTAAAATTACGTAGCGCCTCCTGCAGGAGGTAGTTGGGACGGTTAAATGAGGTGGTGCCTGTGAAATGCCTGGGACAAGTGACATGTAAGACATGCTCAAAATGTGAAGTCTTCTTCCTTGTTTATATTCTCCAGAGTTTACATTGGCTGGAGATGCAAAGTTAGTTCCTTAATGTGGGAAGTGTTAGCCTCCCTCCCCAGAAGAGAGTTGGTCGTATGTTAGAAGCTTCGAAATAAACACAGAAGCCAGGTGCGGTGGCTCATGCCTGTAATCCCAGCACTTTGGGAGGCCGAGGCGGGCAGATCACCCGAGGTCAGGAGTTTGAGACCCGTCTGGCCAACATGGTGAAAACCCATCTCTACTAAAAATACAAACATTAGCTGGGCGTGGTGGTAGGTGCCTGTAAACCCAGCTACTTGGGAGGCAGAGGCAGGAGAATCACTTGAACCCGGGAGGCGAGGGTTGTAGTGAGCCATGATAGAGCAAGGCTCCATCTCAAAATAAATAAATAAATAAATAAATAAATACAGAAATCACCTCCAGAGCTGTAACATCCTGAAAGACTCTGAGAGGTTCACCCTTCTCATTTATCAGATGTAGAAGCTGATATCCACAGAGAAGTGATCTGCCAGGCCAGACATGGTGGTTCATTCCTGTAATTTCAGCACTTTGGGAGGCCGAGGCAGGTAGATCACCTGAGGCCGGAGTTCGAGACCAGCCCGACCAACATGGAGAAACCCTGCTACTACTAAAAATACAAAATTAGCTGGGCGTGGTGGCACATACCTGTAATCTCAGCTTCTTGGGAGGCTGAGGCAGGAGAATTGCTTGAACCCAGGAGGCAGAGGTTGTGGTGAGCTGAGATCTCGCCACTGTACTCCAGCCTGGTCAATAAGAGCAAAACTTGTCTCAAAAAAAAAAAATGATCACAGAGTTGGTGGCAGAACTGGGTTGGCAATCCTGACACCCCAGCTTTCCTGCTTTTGGACAAACTTATTTCAAGGGTTGAACTTACTGGCAAGGAATATTGGTTCCTGGCTTCAGCAGCAGTGCACTCAGTTTGGCAAGCTCTCCCTCTTTTTCATGCTCTTACCATTGCTAATTCTGGGGGTGGTTGAAGATCTAGGGAAAGAAGGGAGACAGGCAATTTGGAAGCCTCACTAAAGCTGAGAGAGAGAGAGACAGTATATGAAACTCAGAACTACTATTGACTGAGCTCCTAAAAGTTCTTCGATTACTCTCACAAAAACCTTGCAGGATAGGTATTGGCATCATTTCCAGATTAATTGATTGAATCATTCATTCATTTAACATATATTTTCAAACAGCTGCTATGTGGCAGACATAGTGCTAGGTGTTGAGGATATAGCAGTGAACAGTTCTGAATGTAGTCCCTGCCTCATGCAGCTTCCCGTCTAGTGCAAGGAAAGACACTTAAAAAATGATTTTAGACACACACACACACACACACACACACACACACACTTACAAAATATGGTAAGTGCACAAAAGAATAATATGTGTTGCTCGATTTAGATTGAGTAGGGAAGGCTTTTGAAAAGTATTAATAATTGGTTAATTACTTAATTGAAGAATGAAGGCCTGGTGCAGTGGCCCAGGCCTATAATCCCAGCACTTTGGGAGGCCAAGGTGGGAGAACTGCTTGAGGCCAGGAGTTCAAGACCAGCCTGGGCAACACAGTGAGACCCTGTCTCTATTTAAAAAAAATGAGGACACTGAAGGTGAAAGGAGAATTGTTCAAGATTGCTAAGGAAAGTCACCATCTATCCACTTGCCAACTGTTTCAAGTTATTTTCATCCGTGCTCTCACAACTGCCTGCAGGAAGTAGCAACACTGAGTTGAGGAGGGGAAGGTTGATTTTACTGCTTAAGCTCTGCAAGATTATCTAAATGTTTGGTTACTGCTATGTGCTTTAAGAAAGGCAGCCAAGGGACCAGGCACAGTGGCTCACGCCTGTAATTCCAGCATTTTGGGAGGCTGAGGCTAGTGGATTACGAGGTCAAGAAATCCAGACCATCCTGGCCAACACGGTGAAACCCTGTCTCTACTAAAAACCAGAATTAGCTGGGCGCGGTGGCGCGCCCCTGTAGTTCCAGCTACTCAGGAGGGAGAATTGCTTGAACCCGGGAGGCGGAGGTTGCAGTGAGCCGAGATCGCGCCATTGCACTCCAGCCTAGGTAACAAGAGCGAAACTCCGACTCAAAAAAAAAAAAAAAAAGAAAAGAAAAAGAGAAAAGCAGCCAGGGTTTTATGCGGAGAGCCCTCATCTAGTTGGCGGGAGCTGCAGATCCTGCTCCAGTTGAAAGACTTATTGTTAATACTTAATTACTTTGGGAGAGTCCCTTCCTCTCGCTGAGCCTCAGTTTTGTGACCACAGGTGCCTTTGAGTCCTAACGGTAATAAAAGATCATTAGGTGAGAGACTAGAGTGGGAGTGTTGTTGACCACTGGCTTATGGGAATGAGTTATTTGCTTCAAACTAAGTCTGCAAATTACTGTTTGCCTTGAGATTACGCATGTAGGATTTTTCTGAAGCAAGTCAGCCCTCAATTATCTGGGTTTCATCTTGAGGCCAAATCCCAAAGTTTTGGGGTCATTATTCCAGAAAAGCAAACACTAACTTAGGAACTTTGAAGATGCCTAAGGGGCTGTATTAATTCCCATCTCCCGCGTAAATTAACGGACTAGGGCCGGCTTTCGCCCTCAACAAAGATGGCACCTACCCTCGCCTCGCTCTGAGTGCCCTCACAAAGAATGGCAGCCGGCCCTTTTTTCTCTTAGTTTTGCTGGCACAAGCACGGATGCTTTGCCCTTAGTTAAGATGGCGCCCACCCCCGCTTCCCTGCCCGTCCTCTGGCGCCAGCTGGTCGGCTTCACTGCGTGCGCCTCGGTGACCCCGCCTAGTTTCCGTAGGAAGAAGCGCCGGGAAAGATGGCGGCTTCTGTGGTTTGAATTCCAGCGGCGCCGCCAGAATCCGAACAAGAGCTGGGGTGGAGGGGGCGGGGACCCGGGGAGCCCGGCGGGTCGCTACCGCGGGGGGAACTATTGGCGCCACCGCCGCAGACACCAACGCCGTCACCACCTCTGTATCCATGATGGACTCGGTTTTGGAAGAAGACGTCACCCTCCCTGGGACGCTCAGCGGCTGCAGGTGCGGCCGGGGCATTGGTGGTTGCGGTAATCGGGCCGGGGTTGCAGCTGATGGGGTTTTGCCCTAACGCGGCCTTGGGGTTTGCCCTTGAGGGTGTCTGGTCGGGGGCAGTGTGCGGGGTGTGTTCCTTCGGAGAGGGTCTCTGGGCGGCCCACCATCTGACACTCTGGGGGCTGGGATCAGCCGCCTGTAGCAATGCGCCAGGTACTTTGTAGAAGGTGTGAGGAACAGGTAAGGGGTTTTCTAAAAGAGTAGGTAACGAGGGTGGGGCCACTTGGAGAATCCCATTAGTGGGGGTAGGTGGAGAACAGGGACCTTGAGGGCACTTGATGTTTCATTCTGTTTTGAAGATTTGTTTTCGTTATGGAGAATGTAGTCGGGATGCCCAGACTTTGCTTTTTGGGTTGCATAGTGGCCACCTAGGAAGCAATGGAATGCAATGGTTAAGAGCCTTGGCTGGAGTTGGACAAAACTGGATTCAAATCCAGCCCTGTAAACTGACCAGCTGTGTGACCTTGATAAAGTGACTTAACCGGCTTTCCCATCTGTAAAATGGGCTAGTGGTAATATCCACCCAACAGAGTTGGGATGAGGATTAAAAGAGGTGATGTCTGTGGACCAATTAGTTTGGCAAGTGTAGTGCCTGCTACATAATCAGTGCTTAAAAAATGATCCTGTGTTGCCATTAGTATTGTTATTACTACGATCATCAAAGGTGATATAAATCAGGGAATGATGGCCAAGAGTGGCCTCCCATGGTCCTGCCCCAAGATACTGTGGGAGTCCCCGTTGCTGTTGGAGCTGGGGTCTGATAGGAAGGCCTAACAGCGCTACACTGCTCCAGGGCTGGCCCCTGTGGTTGTCCTGGACTCCAGGTTGAAGAGTGCGTAGATGGAAGACAAGGAGATCCCTCTCTGAGAATCTGCACTGTTTATCTGCCTCTACCAGGGACAAACTGCTGCTTTTAGTCAACAGACTCTAATTGAAAGGGTGACCATGGTATTTATTGTGCTAACTGGGACACTTTTAAGAGTGAAAAGGGCCAGGTGTGGTTGTTCACCCCTGTAATCCAGCACTTTGGGGGCTGAGGTGGGCCGATTGCTTGAGCTCAGGAGTGTGTGACATCAACCCTGGCAACATAGTGGAACCCTGTCTCTACAAAAAATACAAAAATTAGCCAGGCGTGGTGGCATGCATTTGTAGTCCCAGCTGCGCGGAAGGCTGAGGCGGGAGGATTGCTTGAGCTTGGAAGGTTGGTGCTGCAGTGAGCTGTGTTCGTGTCACTGCACTGTAGCCTAGGTGACAAAGTGAGACTCTGTCTTTAAAAAAAAAAAAGGAAAAATGAAAAGTGAAAATAATATTTATGCCCAGGCAGCAGACATAAATAGGGCCTGTCTTGGGTAAATCTGGACAAATGGTTTTTCTGTTTATGGAGAACCTACATGTATCAGGCACAGACTAAGATGCTTTGTAGTTCCTGTCTAATTGAGTCCTATGACAGTTCATCATGCCCTTTTCTATCCATTTTACTTCCACTGTCCCAATATACTGGGAGTATGGCTTCTCTCCTGGATTGTCCTTTGTACCCCTAATAGTTTTTTATACTACAGTTGGAAACTATCTTTTAACTATAAATCTGTTCTTCATAGTCTGCTGCTTTATACTTTTAATGCAGCTTATTGCTGTTATCATAACTCCCATTATTATTCTCTCAGATAGCTGTTCTCATCTCAGTGCTCGTTGGCCAAACACTTGGGTTTTGGGGTTCCAGACCTAGTTGGGTTTCAGTCCCAGTTCTGCCACTTAACAACCCCTTGATCTGGAGCAAGTCACTCATCCTCTGTGAGCCTCAGTGTTTATCAACTGTAAAATGGGTTTGTATAAAGTCTAGGGTTGGCATAAGGATTAAAATGAATCTTAAAAAGTTTAGCTCAGCGTTGGACCTAGAGTGACTACTTAACAGATCAGCCAATATTCTCCTTTCCCTCATCTCCCTGACTTTGCGGGACCTAGGTACTGCATACATTCCATCTTAACCATTTGAAAGCATATAGTTCAGTTGTATTAAATGTATTTGTAGCGCAGCTGTCACAACTATCTTTGTAACTCTTCATCTTGCTAAACAGAAACTCTGCCCCTGCTAAAACATTAACTCCCTATTCCCCTCTTCTCCCAGCCCCTGACAACAACCATACTACTTTCTGTCTCTGTGATTTTTTTTTTTTTTGAGACAGTCTCACTCTGTTGCCCATGCTGTAGTGCAATAAAGTGATCTTGGCTCACTGCAACCTCCGCCTCCAGGGTTCAAGCAATTCTTGTGCCTCAGCTACTTAGTAGCTGGGACTATAGGCACGCCGCACTACGCCCGGCTAATTTTTGTATTTTTGGTAGAGACAGGGTTTCATCAGGCTGGTCTTGAACTCCTGGCCTCAAGTGATCTGCCTGCCTTGGCCTCCCAAAGTGCTGGGATTACAGATATGAGCCACTGAGCCCAGCCTGTCTCTATGATTTTGACTACTCTAAGTATTGCATGTAAGTAGAATCATCACTATTTGTCCTTTTGTGACTGGTTCCTTAAACTTAGCATTATGTCCTCAAGGCTCATCCATGTTGTAGTATGTGTCAGAATTTCTTTCCTTTTGAAGGCTTTTCTTTTTAATTTTTTAGAGACAGGGTCTTGCTATGTTACCCCGGCTGGTCTTAAATTCCTGGGCTCAAGTAATCCTCCTGCCTCTGTCTTGCTAAGTGCTGGGATTACAGGCGTAAGCCACTGTGCCTGGCCCTCACTGATATTTTTATTGTCCTTTTGATTGTAGCCATCCTTGGAATGTGACGTGGTATCTCATTGTGTGTTTGTGTTGTTTGTTTGTTTTTGAGACAGAGTCTCACTGTATCACCCAGGCTGGAGTGCGGTGGCGCAATTTTGGCTCACTGAAACCTCTGCCTCCCGGGTTCAAGCGATTCTTGTGCCTCAGCCTCCCAAGTAGCTGGGACTACAGGCGCATGCCAACATGCTCGACTAATTTATATATATAAATATATATATAGTTTCACTCTTGTTGCCCAGGCTGGAGGGCAGTGGCGCAATCTTGGCTCACCACAACCTCTGCCTCCCGGGTCAAGTGATTCTCCTGCCTCAGCCTCCTGAGTAGCTGGGATTCCAGGCATGTGCCACCACACCCAGCTAATTTTGTATTTTTTATAGAGTCGAGGTTTCTTCATGTTGAACTCCCAGCTTCAGGTGATCTGCCTGCCTTGGCCTCCCAAAGTGCTGGAATTACAGATATGAGCCACTGCGCCCGGCCTAATTTTTACATTTTTAGTAGCGATGAGGTTTTACCATGTTTGCTGGACTGGTCTTGGAACTCCTGACCTCAGGTGATCTGCCTGCCTTGGCCTTCCAAAGTGCTGGGATTATAGGAGTGAGCCACCGTGCCCAACCCTTATTGTGGTATTAATTATACTTTAATGACTACTGATGTGTTGAGCATCTTTCCATGTGCCTTTAGCCATTTGTACACTTTCTTTGGAGAAATGTGTATTCAAATCCTTTGTTTAAAAAATGTGAATATATTTTGGCCCAACAATTCCACTTCTTGTCATCTATTCTAGAGAAATCCTCACACTTGTGCAGAGTGGGAGCTTATAAGGACATTCATATGACTGTGTGTGTAAAAGAAAAACTTGGAAACAAATTGAATTATCATCAGTAGGGGACTGGGTAAATACACATTCTTTCAAAGGTATCTTTCAAACTGCGGCCCATTGGTAGCTCATGAAATTCAATTTGGTAGGTTGCAACCAGGATTTAGAAAAGTAGAACAGAATAGAAAACATTTCAAGGATGAAGAGTAATAATATTTCTTCTGTGGCTCATGGTCAGTAAAGTTTGGATAATACTGCTGTAGAAAGCTTTGTAGTTAAAAACTTTGCGGGATGTCTATTTGTACTGTCATGAAAACATCTTGAGGGCATATTAAGTAGAAGAAACATGTTGTGGCATGATATATACTGTTTGATTGCATGTGTTTTATTTTTAAGCAGCAGAGTTAAAACTGTGAAAACATATAAAAAGATCTGGAAGGTTATAGGTCTTTTGATAACAGTGATTACCTCTTAGGCAGGTACTAGATGGGAATGAGGAGTAGTCAAGGAGAACTTTAGGTTTATCTGTATTTTTTTATTTATGTATTTTTCTGTAATTAAGAATAAATAAAATGGAAGGAAAAAGGGGTTGTTAAAAGACAAAATTGAGCTTGTTGGTGTAATTGAATGTGATGTCTGGTCTCACCCACAGCTCATGAAGCAACTTGTCAAGGTGACAGTCCCCTTGGGTCTTGTGGTTTGAAGGGACAGTTGTTACTGGCATATATAGGAATAGAAGGAGGTCACTCCTTTTGAGTAGCAGTAGAGCAAAATAGGAGGATGAAGCTCAGGTTAAGTTCCATTCAGTCACTCAAAAATTGTCCATAAACAGTTCCTGCAGCTGGGCGCGGTGGCTCCCACCTGTAATCCTAGCACTTTGGGAGGCTGAGGCGGGCAGGTCACCTGAGCTCAGGACTTCAGGACCAGTCTGGCCAACACGGTAAAACTCCATCTCTACTGAAAATACAAAATTTTAGCCGGGCATGGTGGTGCATGCCAGTAATCCTAGCTACTTGGGAGGCTGAGGCTTGAACGCAGAAGGCGGAGGTTGCAGTGAGCTGGGATCATGCCAGTGCACTCCTTCCTTGGAGATAGAGTCAGAGTCTCCAAAAAAAACAAAGCAAAATAAAACAAAAAGACACAGTTGTTGTGATGGCTGTGCCCTGTGCTGAGTGATGGAAACGTTATGCCTCAGTCCATTTGGTCCTTAACACCACCACCACCTCCCCTACCCCCCATCTCCGGGAAGGCATCAGGGGTACCAGGGTGGTGTAGGTTCAGAGCAGGTGGTCAAACTCAGAGTAGCTTGGAGTTTCCAGCTTATCAACTTTTGGGTCTTTGTTTCCTCTTTAAAAAAAAAAAAAAAAAAAAAAAAAAGAGGCCAGCCTGACCAACATGGTGAAACCCTGTCTCTACTAAAAATACAAAAAATTAGCCAGGTGTGGTGGTGTGCACCTGTAATCCCAGCTACTAAGGAGACTGAGGCAGGAGAATAGCTTGAACTTGGGAGGCAGAGGTTGCAGTGAGCCAAGATGGTACCACTGTACTCCAGCCTGGGTGACAGAGGGAGACTCTGTCTCAAAAAAAAAAAAAGGCAACATTAAAAAGTACCACCTACTGCACAAGGACTGTGGTGAGGATTAAACCTGATTTTAGTTTTAAAATTCAATTTAGAAAATGGACTTTAATCCTGTGGTGAGGATGAAAGGGAGGGCCGCCTGTCCTGTGCTGAGCGTGGTGCTTGTGCAGCATGGGTGCCCCATATAGGGCAGGTTTCTTAGATTGTGCTTTATTTTGCACATGAGGAAACTGGTACTTCACTGTGTGTCACATTTGTATAGGAGCTTTGGGCAGTCCAGACACAGGTTAGCAAGTGGAAAAGGCACTGGGATCCTGGATTTTGGGCTTGGCTTTGCCACTGCCTTTTGTGATTTTGAGCAAATAAGTTCCCAACCCATTTCTGGGTTTCAGTCATCTCATCTGTGCATTGATAAGATCCTATCTGAGCCCTCTTCTTTTGCTTACGTTGTTTTTATTTCTAGTGAGTCTCCCAGAGGCCCCAACCTTAATTATAAGGCTACAAGTGAATGATCAGAATGGGAAGAGGGAGCTGCTTGGGGCTGGAGGTGTGGTTGGAACTGACTGGAGGGTGCAGATGATAGAGAGTCACAGCATTTTAAAAGTGGGTAGGTAAAGCCCAAGTGGAAATTTGGTAGGATCCAGGCAAGAATTTCTGCATTACGTAGTGGTTTCGTCTAAGAGGAGGATGTCAGGTATCATTTTTCAAACTTCAGTGTTTGCCTGTAGGATGCTTGTCTAAGACCAAAATCTTTGGCTTTGCTTGCTAGGTACTTTTCAGCCGTGATTGATGTTGGCTTGAGTTATTCATGGGTAGTTTCAGCCAGTGGGAGTCAATGTAATGGCGGTGGTGGAGAGAACTGCAGATTGAGAATGTAGGACGAGACCTTAGGCCGAGCTCGGCCACTAACCTGGTGTGTGTGACCTTGGGCTTCTGAACCACCACCTGCAAAAGGTGATGGTTGAACTTGATTTTAGTTTTTAAAATTCAGTTTAGAAAATTGACTTTGTCTTTTTAGTGAAGTTTATTGGAAATATCAATTGGAAATTGAGAATTATGGAATATTAAAAGAAAGAAAACCTCTCATTTCCCTACAAATGATGATTTTAAATATTTCAGTGTATTTTCTTTGTCTTATTATGTATCTGTAGTCCACCTATTTCCAAAATGGACTTGAGGTGGCTTCAGTGTTTACGTACTGTATAGTATTTGTTTTCATCTGTTTACGTTTTTTCATTTACCTTTGTAAAGGGGACACTTTTTTTATTTTTTGAGACAGAGTCTCACTCTGTCACCCAGGCTGGAGTGCAGTGGTGTGATCATCTCGGCTTCCCAGGTTCAAGTGATTCCCCTGCCTCAGCCTCCCTAGTAGCTGGGATTACATGCACCTGCCACAGTAACTGGCTAATTTTTTTTATTTTTAGTAGAGCCGGGGTTTTACTATGTTGGCCAGGCTGGTCTTGAACTCCTGATCTCAAGTGATCCGCCCACCTTGGCCTCCCAAAGTATTGGAATTATAGGCATGCCACTGTACCCAGTCTGGACACATTTTTTATGATAATTTTCTTGATGTTGGAATTTTATGATATTTCCAGTTTTTTGCTGTTTTCGATCTTGAAGGTTCATTCCAACTCCAGAGTTTGGTGGTCAGGCAAAATTGTCTCAGGAGCAGAATGAATTTGGATTTAGAGGCATGAAAGAGCAAACTGCCAAGAAGTCAAGCTGAGCTTCCATCAACTCCTAGTTTACAGAGTGGGATAGGGAAGCGTTTGTGGAGGTTGGACATTAAAGGCCTGGCTTCTGGACCTGGCTCTCCACTGAACTGCCATGTGACCCTGGCTAGGACAGTAAAGTTGTCTGGGCCTTGGAGCCTTCCTTTGAAAACTGTGTGCACCCTCAGGGAATTTGGCAATTCTAATGATGGCAAATCTTTTATAAATTGCAAAGTACTAGCCGGGCGTAGTGGCTAACGCCTGTAATCCCAGCATTTGGGGTTATATATAATCCCCTATATTTGGGAGACTGAGGCAGGTAGATTATGAGGTCAGGAGTTCGAGACCATCCTGGCCAAGAGACTAGCCTGGCTAATATGGTAAAACCCCGTTCCTACTAAAAATACAAAAATTAGCTGGGCATTGTGGTGGGCGCCTATAATCCCAGCTAGTTGGGAGGCTGAGGCAGGAGAATTGCTTGAACCCAGGTGGTGGAGGTTGCAGTGAGCCAAAGATCGAGCCACTACATTCCAGACTGGGCGACAGAGCGAGACTCCAACTCAAAAAAAAAAAAAATTTGTAAAGCACTGTAGGTTTCAGGGTGACTTGATATTTTGCTCCCATTTACGGAGTACCCACAATATACGGGTACCTTGCTATATCTTGTTTAATTGCCAATTACTCTGTGAGGTAGCTGCTGTTTTCCTTTTACAGCTGAAGAAAGCGAGGCTCAGAGAGATACATGGCAGAGCTGAGAACAGAATTCAGGGTAGTGTCTTTTGTGTCACACCACACCTCCTATTATGGTTAGTTTTCTGTCAATGTCTCTAGATCCTCAATGAACATATTTATATAATTCAACCAGGGCAACTTCTTGGATCAGTGAATTTTGCATTGTTTGACATTCTTAAAGCATCTAAATTGGTGTCTGATTCCCAGAGGTTGTGATAGGTGTATTAGTAGTCATAATGATGATAGTAACAACAACAATAGTTGCCATTTATTGAACACTTACTATGTGCTTTTTGTTTATATACATGAAGTAATTTAATTTTTATAGGGAGGGCATGGTATCCCCATGTACCAGATTAAGAAAGTGAGACTCAGAAACATAAGTAGCTTGTTCTTGGCACAGTGTCTCTGCCACTAGCACATATTTGGCACACAGAATATTTGATGTATGGCAGAATGAATGAATGATATTACGGAAGGTCACTCAGCTACCGAGTGTTGGAGCTGGAACTCAGCCCCAAAGCCTGAGTTCTTAATCTCTGTGCTTCATGCCTCACAGGTAGTTCAGCTGTGTGTCTGTCCCTCCTGGCCATGGGATAATTGTCATGTGCAGTCCAGGCAGTCTTAACAGTCTGTATTGTTCAAACATTAGCTCATCTCTTATCCTGTATATTCTCTCCTAGTGGCCTTGTTCCTAATGTACCAGATGACCTGGATGGCATCACCCCCAAAGCTGGGTTGGGAAATGGTGGTAAGTACGCAAAACCAGGCATTCTCTTGAGAAAGAACAAGGAAAGTAGACATTAGACTGTGGGCATCTTGAGCTTTCATATCTCTGGAGCCCAGAGGCTTCCCTGGACTGGCACACAGTAGGTACTCAGTATTTTTTGTGTGTATTGATTTGGTCTCCACTGCCTTTCATAAACTCTGGACTAGAGGAATTGTCCTTTTGGCCACACTTCATGCGTTTCCTTTGTTGCTGCTAAGTCTGTCGGGATTCAGTGAGCATTTGCTGAACTGAACAACTGCAAGGAGGCTGGACATTGAATTGGTGGCTAGGCCAGTGGCTGGAGGCCCAGGAGAGCTGCCATCTGGGCTCTAGCATGCCAAGGCCTTCCTGGCAGGCTGCTGGATCCTGTTTGCCGGCTGAGGCCCAGCATTCCTACACGGGCCTGCCCTTTGGAGACAAATAGCTGGTTAGACCACAGGAGACGGCACTGGGTAAATAAATAGCGTATTGTGCGTAAGCTGGATTCTAAGGAGACTTTGCAGTTTGGGTCCAGCTAAGCATTCTTTATAATTTTTATTTCTGAAAAAAGTGAATGCTTAAGTGTCTCTGTGGGTAGTGCTAGTTTTTGCAAAATATCTCTAAGATATTTTGACTTGTGTTTTTTTTTTCCTCTTCTCCACAGTGCTGAGACATGTGCAAAGAAAGGAGATTTTGGAGCAGACAGGAAACGAGTCCCAAGGTTTATTTCTGGAAAATCCCTTAACTTACAGGGCACCCTCACGTTTTCCTCAGGAACCTGTTAACTTTTACTTTATTTTTACTTTTTGTTTTTTTGAGACAGGGTCTTGCCCTGTCACCCAGGCTGCGAGTGCAGAGGTGCGGTCACACGCAGCACCCTTGACCTCTTGGACTCTCTCATCTCAGTCTCCTTAGTAGCTGGGACTACAGGTGTGTGCCACGACACCCGGCTCATTTTTGTATTTTTTGTAGGACAGTTTTGCCATGTTGCCCAGGCTGGTCTTGAATTCCTGGACTCAAGTGATCCACCTGCCTCAGCTTCCCAAAATGCTGGGATTACAGGCATGAGCCACTGCACTCACTGGCAACTTTTACTTTAAATGCAAAATTGAACAAGTCTGATTTCGACTCTTGCTGCCCACAGGCAGTTAGAAGCAGAAGACTTATAGGCCTACTGTTTTTTTTGAGATGGAGTCTTGCTCTGTTGCCCAGGCTGGAGTACCATGGTGTGATCTTGGCTCACTGCAGTCTCCACCTCCTGGGTTCGAGCAATTCTCCTGCCTCAGACTCCCGAGTAGCTGGGATTACAGGCACATGCCACCACGACTGGCTACTTTTTGTATTTTTAATAGAGAGAGGTTTCATCATGTTGGCCAGGCTGGTCTAGAACTCCTGACCTGAGGTGATCTGCCCGCCTCAGCCTCCCAAAGTGCTGGGATTACAGGAGTGAGCCACTGTGCTCAGCCGGCCTATATCTTTTTCTTTTTCTTTTTTTTTTTAAGATGGGGTTTCACCATGATGGCCAGGCTGGTCTTGAGCTCCTGATCTCAGGTGATCCACCCACCTTGGTCTCCCAAAGTGCTAGGATTACAGGTGTGAGTCACCGCGCCCGTCGGCCGGCCTATTTCTTAATTTAGTCGATAGTGTATATCTGCTTCGTGTCGGGCTCTGGGCTCAGTGCTGGAATTCAACCTCAGACATGGTTACTGTTAAGCTGAGAAGACAGACACTTATGAGAAATTGTGTAATCAGTGTCAGGAGCAAAGAAGCATAAAGTGCTGTGAGAGGGCATTAAAGGGAGATTTCCTCTGGTGTGGACGTGGGGCAGGCTAGAGTTTCCCAAGCAATTGACATGGGAGCAGAGACCTGAACAAGTAGGATGTAGGTAGGGAAGAAGGAAGGGATGAGCGTCCCAGACACAGGTGAGGGCATGGCCTGTTTGAGGAACAGGAAGACAAACCAGTGTGCCCTTCATGTCTGCCCTGCCCACTGCTTAGCCTCTTTTCTGCTACGTGGTTTCTGAACACCATGCCCGCTCCCACCTCTGTGCTTCTGCCTGGGCTGTCTTTCCTTCCTTTTGTCTCTCTCATCTGCCTGGTGCCTGCTTGCTGCCTCTTTAAGACGCGGCTCAAAGCTCACCACCGTTTTTGGCTCTCCCCATTCTAAGGTGTACTTTCCTCTCCGAACATTGTGTATTTCACTTCATCTCATTTCATTTCATTTTTTCCTGTTGGCTACTTTTAAAGTATCCGAATGAGACTAGTTCTCACCCCCCTATACTCCTACCATCCTGCTCCAAACCACCATAGTCTGTGGTCTAGATTATTCCAATGTTCTAACTGGTTTCCCTGTTTCTCTCCTAAGCCCCTTACAGTCTGTTCTCAGAAAGGCAGCCAGAGGGAGCCTGTAGAAGCCTAAGTCGAGTTATGTTATTCCTTAGTTCCAAACCTTCCGTGGCTCCTGAGTCCTTAGAAGAGCCTAGAAACCATATGCAGTCTGTCTCCGTTTACCTCTCTTACCTCCTTTCTTGCTGTTCCCCTTCGGTTACTGAGCTCCAGCCTATTGGCCTCTTGACTGTTCCCCACACCCACTGGGGACCATGCTTCCTCTTCAGGCTTCTCCCTGAAGAATTCTCCCCCAGGTAACTGGTCCTTTCTCTTCAGGTCTGCCCAGATGTCACCTTCTCCGTGAGACCTTCCTTAACAACCTTACTTAAAATGGCAATCCTCACCCCATCCCTCCTATTTCCTATCCTTATTTACTTTATTTTTCCCCATAGCATTTATCATGTTTTTACATGTTATTCAGTGGTTTTTTTGGTTTTGTTTATTGTATTTCCTCCCTCTAGACTATCAGCTCCATTTGTTTGCTTTATGTCCTGATGTTTCCACATTTGGAAAGGGACCTAGCAGAAAGTGGGCTCTCAGTGCATATAATATGGAAGAATGAACTTATTTACCCAGCACACATTTACTGAACACCTGCAGAGTGCCACAGGCTTTCCTCAGCCTGATGACAGTTAGTTTAGATCTCCGTCTTGCCCACTTGATCGGGAACCTCTTGGATCTAGGATTAGTGTCGTCTCCACCATTGTTTCCTCAGCACACAGGATGGGGCTTAGCACCAAGTAGGTGTGCAATTACATGTTTGTTGAGTTAAAGAAGCTGTGCAGAGATTTGGGTATTGGCACAGTCTTTAAAACGGGTCAGCAGTTTCCGGTCCACTGCTTGCTTTTGAAAATAAACTTTTATTGGAAAATAACCACTTTGTTTGTGGATTGTTTGTGGCTGTTTTTCTGTGACAACAGAAGATTTGAGTAGTTTTGACAGATTTTAGGCCTTGCCTATGGCCCACAAAGCCTAAAATATTGTCTGGCGTTTTAAGAAAAAGTTTGCCAGCCCCTGCTGTCAAATCAGTTAGACATGCTTTGTTTTAATTACTGACATGAGAAGATGATATTCTGTTCAGTAAAGTAATTTCTTGAAATAAGGAAGTACCTATTAGGACAGCCTCCTTTGCAAAATTGTTGATGCATTTGCTGGGTTCATCCTCTGATGTGCACATTGCTACTTTGGGGTTAGTTTGAGTAATTTGTAGATTAATGATTTAGAGCTTTCCCTGGACTAAGATCAGTAAATCACAACAGACAGCAAATACCAGCAGGGTATACTGTGGAAGCAGTTCATGTTTTTTTTTCTTCCCTGGGCTCTATTCCCCAAAAGGAACATTGGGTAGTTTGAAGGCTGTGACGTTTTCCTGTGTCTGTTTTGTCTTTTTATAGTGCTCCCAAATGTGTCAGAAGAAACAGTGTCTCCCACCAGAGCACGGAACATGAAGGACTTTGAAAATGTAAGTGGAAATACCAAATTACTATCCCAACAAAGCATGTCTGCTGCTACTGTCCAGCCAGACCCAGGAAAGATGTGTTTCCTGAGATCTAAGTTCGGTGATACTAGAGGTAGGAGAGGTGCCATGTCTCCTGGACATCCTCTGTGAGACTTGTATGTACACATGCAGTCAGCCCTTTATACGAGGGCCAAATACAGGTTCTGACGGAATCAGCAGTTTTCAACGTTGGGTGAAACCTTTGGTTTTCAAGTTTGGTGTCTCTCTGGTGTCCTAAAGGTGAGGATGTTCCCCTGTTGGAAGTTGAGGTGAGCTAATATTTGTCAAGGGCCTTAATGCACATTATTTATGGTCCCCTATGTGATGCTCACTGCAACCCTTTGAGATATTTTGTATTATTCCCATTCCTACAGATAAGGAATCTTAAGACCAGGAGAGACTTGTTTATGGTCATATAATGCAAGAGTGTCAGAGTTGGGATTGAATCCCAGTTTTCATTAATTCCAAAGCCGTTATTCTTTCCGCTGCATTGCGCCTCCTCTGCATTGTATAGACTTTATCTTTGTTACTTTTGAATGAAACGTGAGTAGCCTGTACCCGGTACTGTGTAGTTTTTTTCTGAGAATGGATTACTAGGTGATAGGTTTGGCTTCAGTGCTTAATGTCTTTCAGCGTTGTGTCTTTCATTTGTTAGCAGATGGGGTTTGTTGTCAAGTAACAGGAAAATAAGGTTATTTTCCCAATTCCAATTCTCTTTAACAAGTTACCTGTTCAATGCTCTCATTTATCATGGGAAGAATTAGACCCTTCTTCATTTGTGAGCAAATGAAATCCATACTATGCAAGACACAGGAGATACTTATCAGAGAGAAGATGGAGGACACAGAGAGAAGGACATTCCACAATTATGTTTCTCTCTCCCCAGTTGTCTTTACAGAACAGAGCAGTGCTGTCTCTGGATTTAATTTAGAATACTCATTACTGCTAATAGTTATCTGCAAACCACCAGTGACCAATTGAAGAAATGACTTGTCAGATCTCTAATGGAAACAAGTAATTTCTGAGCTTTGAGTTGTTATAATTTCAGCTGTACAACTCGATCTATGCTGTGGGGTCTGGGGCCTCAAACGAATGAGATTTGATTATTCTACATCGTGTATAATTAAAATATGCTCTACTATTAAATGGTTGTTCCTGTTTTATCATAAGAGTAATAACAGCTACTGTTTATTGAGCTCTTGCTCTGAGCTGGGCACTTAAAGTGCTAAGCTCCTTGTATATGTTACTTTAATATTAAAGCGGCTCTGCAAGATAGTTATTTCATTTTGAAGGGCACTGTTTTACATCTTATTTCTAAATTGGAAAATTTCACAGAATATTAGACTTTTGGTTTCATATCTATTTTCTGCTTATTGAATGGAAAGGAATCCTAGAATTGAATACAACCCTCTTTATTATATGTAGGAGAAACTGAGGCCCAGGGATGTGACATGGCAAAATTGTTCTCAGAGGCAGTCTGTGCTACCTAAGGACCATGGTCTCTGGAGCCAGGCTGCGTGTTTGTCCACTTCTGCTGGGTCCCCTGTGGCCAGTCACTTAACCTCCCTGTACTTCCCCCATTTTAAAAAGGAGCATAACAGTACCTACTTCATAGGGTTGTTTGGAGGATTGAATGAGTGAATATATGCAAAGCACAGATGCCTAGCTCAGAGTACGTTCTGTGTTTGCCATCACTGCTTCTCCCTTTTCTTACTGTTATTGTTATAATTACTGTTATTTTTTTCCCCATTCTTCCATGTTATCCAAATTTCCCTTGTTCAGATGTGTTCTTGATGACCTAAATCCTGTTTTTCTTTGAAGGTGAGGGAGAGCCTTCTATGCCAACATGTTTTAGGATTTATGTTTTTTTCTTTATGACTGTGGTCCTTTGGCTGCTGTTAGGTTTTTATGGCATTAATATTTTTTATTGTAGCATTTTCAAGAGCAAATTCTGCAGCCGGAATTGAAACGGCCACACTGTTCTCAGTGTCTCCCTTTGAGGTCTTTATAAGTCACTGAATTTTTTCATTTGGCCTGAGTTACAAAATGCATGATCTCTACATAGTGGTAGTCTGAACTTCCTGTGGGATGCTTATAGGAAATGCTCTTGGCATATAAAGCTAATTTTAGAGTCAGCATGCATATTAAGAAAGGGGCTGAGAGATACTTTGGATTTAAAGTGGAAACTCATGATTCGTCCTATTCTAGTCTCAGATGATTGATACCTAACCATCCTGAGTTGCATTTAGCTGGGGGCTGGCAATACATAGATACCCTTCTGGTTTTCCTCAGAGTTCATCCATTCAATAAACAGTTTTTAATATATGCCACTGTGCCAGGCCCTCTGCCAGGGGGAATCTGCAGTGGATTAAGACCAGGTAAGTCCCCCTGTCCAGAGGGTCACAGTCTGACTGGGAAGATGGATAGGAAAATAGTGCAGGGACAGAGGTCAGTATAGGGTGCTGTGGGACCACAGAGGAGGAGCTCTGACTCAGGGTTCAGAGAGGCCTCTCTGGAGGAGATGTTGCCTGAGTTGGGTCATCAGGGACAGGTAGGGATTGGTCAAGTGGAGACAGCTAGGGGAGCATCCCAGGCACAAGGACTCACATGTGCAAATGTAGAGAGAGGCATGACAGAGTTTGATGAGTTCAGGGAGCTGTAAGTTCTCTTTGGCTGGAAGGAGGCGGTGTGAGGGGAGCTGAGAGAAGTGAGGCCAGTGAAGCAGGCAGAGGCCAGCTCCTGCAGCTTCTTGAATGTTACACTGCTTTGCTTGGTTTTTGTTCTGAAGATGAAAGGGAATCAGCAATGGATTTTAATCTGGGGAGGGAAATGACCAGAATTATGCTTTCAAAAGCTTACCAGGTGGATGATCATGAGGGGAAGAGTCTGGAGGGGAACAAGGCTGGTGGTAAGGTGATGAGTTAAAAGGCTGCTGTGCTGTTGTGGGCCCAAAGGGAGGAATGTGGAGCTCAGGGCATGGAGTGAAGGGATGTTTAGAATAGAGTTAATTTCAGAGCTGGAGGAGCTCTAGGAATCATCTCATCCAGTCCCTTCATTTGACATGTGAGGACTCTGAAGCCCAGAGAGAAGTAGGGACTTATTCGGGCTTTGAACCCAGGCCTTCTGTTAAAGGAAGTCCTTTGTATTTCATTTGACTGTTCTGTGCAAGTACTCACTCTGGCATGTGAAAACCACAAGGCTTCTTTTTGGTCTTTAAACTGGTAATTCATTGTTTAATATCCTCATTAGTTGAGGGTATAGTCACCTGTATACCCTCATGGTAGGAATTAGGTGAATCAGTTGGTCTTCACCGGGAGCCTGTCTTATTGGTCTTCCCTCCCTGGACCAGAGGAGGCCTTGTGGAAGCAGCATTTTGTGAAGGCCTGTGCTTACGTGCTGTGACTTGTTCACGACACTAGTATCTCTCTCTCCCTTTAAAAAAATGTTTTTTTGGGTGAGTATGGAAGACCCAGAATCTGGTACAACGTATGCTGTCCAGGTAGCTATCTTTCTCAACGTATGGAAGAGTTTAATTCTGGTGTTTGACAGGGAATGACATGGATAGCTTTCCATTCTCAATACTGATGGAAGGCATTATTACTGGCTGTGTAATATTAAATAAAGGCT
Source organism: Sapajus apella (assembly GCF_009761245.1). NCBI lineage: Eukaryota > Metazoa > Chordata > Mammalia > Primates > Cebidae > Sapajus > Sapajus apella. The sequence goes on along the minus strand of NW_022437016.1, from coordinate 5,842,752 downwards.
TATTAAAAGGGATGGATTGAGCCATAATTTACATAGCCTTACTGTGGGACATTTCAGGTTGTTTCTAATTTCTCACTTTTATAAACAAAGCTGTGATGAATCTCCTTGTGCATATATCTTTTTTTTTTTTTTTTCCTTCGGAGATGGGGTCTTGTTCTATCACTAGGCTGGAGTGCAATGGCGCGATCTCGGCTCACTGCAATCTCCGCCTCCTGGGTTCAAGCAATTCTCCTGCCTCAGCCTCCCAAGTAGCTGGGATTACAGGCACGCACCACCACGCCCAGTTAATTTTTGTATTTTTAGTAGAGACAGGGTTTCACCATGTTGGCCAGGCTGGTCTTGAATTCCTGACCTCGTGATCCGCCCACCTTGGCCTTTCAAAGTGCTGGGATTACAGGCGTGAGCCATCATACGCCTGGCCACATATATCTTTTTATAGTTATATGTGTGTGTTCTTTTTAAGGTAGATTCCTAGAAATAAGATTTCTGGATGTCGGAGATAGTAAGCATAACTTATATGCAATAAACAGTAGATGCTATGGAATAGGATTTGTTATGTCTAGTGGCGTCCTTTCTAAGAAATTGAAAGAACTCTTAGCCAGGAGTGGTGGAACAGTTGCCTGTATCCTGTCCACACCTGGTTTTGCTGTTCTTGTCTTATACCCACCTGCCTTGAGATTCTGACCTTCTTGCATTGATGCTTTTATTCCTATTGTTGAAAATTCTTGGTCTCAGCCGAGGCAGCTGGTCAAATTTGAGTGTTTTATTTGTGGTTTCACGAGCAGATTGACATGTTTAAATTTGCTCTGTAATGTCTATGTTGTCAGTTACTTACCACCAGATCATAGCTCCCTCATCTTCCACCCCTGCCCCACCTGTATGGCCCTGAAGCTTTCAGAAGAACCACGGTGTATTGATAACGACATGGATTTGCGAATGCTGAGGACTGGGTTTCAGGTTTCCCCCTGCCACTTACTAACCTGTGGCCTTAAATGGGTCGCTTCCAAAACTTCATTTATAAAGTGGGGCTACTACTGTCTTTCTTTCAGATTTATTAATTAGGTAAGGTATGGAAAACACCCAGCATGCCTGGCGCAAAGTGGGTACTCAATACATGCTGATGTCTGATCTAATCTGAAGATTCTGTCGACTGCAGCCACTGCCCTCAGTTCTGCCCCATGAGTGTTCAGTTTCTGCAGACCCTTCTGTGATGTTTCTTTGACCTTGGAATAAAATCCCTAACCTTACCGTGGTCCATGAGAACCTGCCCTGTGTGATTGGCAACTTCCTGTCTCTTTGAACTCAGCATATTCCTCTCCCCATCCTACACTGCTCTAGCCACACAGGCTGCTCTTCCTCACCCACACCCAGCTTGTCCCCGTGCCAGGGCCTTCATGCATGCTCCACCCTCTGCCTGGACACCCTTTTTCCCTTTCCTTGAATGGCAGGCCTCTGGACCTTCTTGCCTTAGTTTAATGTGACCTTGTTAGAGAGGCCATCCCTGCCTCCCTTCTCAACTCATGATTACTTCTAGCAAGTACTCAGCACCCTGCCTCTCCCACCATGACTCTTGTGACAGTTTATGATTATTTGTTTATTAGTGTTCTTGCTTAACATGTGTCTCTCTTCAATGTCTAGTACTCAACACTGAGCCTAACAAAATGGTAGGCACTTAATAGTTGTTGATTGAATGAATGTGTGACCTTGTATGGAATACTAAAGCTCCAAGTTTTGCTTGCTTTAGCTGTAAATCTGGGAAAAAATGCTTATCTGAGGCTTGTGGTGAGGAGTAAATAACATGCTAGGATAGTGCCTGCTATACCAGATCTTTTTTTTTTTTTTTTTTGAGATGGAGTTTCGGTCTTGTTACCCAGGCTGGAGTGCAATGGCGCGATCTCGGCTCACCGCAACCTCCGCCTCCTGGGTTCAGGCAATTCTCCTGCCTCAGCCTCCTGAGTAGCTGGGATTACAGGCACGCACCACCATGCCCAGCTAATTTTTTGTATTTTTAGTAGAGACGGGGTTTCACCATGTTGACCAGGATGGTCTCGATCTCTTGACCTCGTGATCCACCCGCCTCTGCCTCCCAAAGTGCTGGGATTACAGGCTTGAGCCACTGCGCCCGGCCTTCAGATCTTTAGCAACCAGGGCGGCTGCTGTGGTTATTGTTACTAAAGTGGCTGGAGAGGAGATATACCCAGAGACACACTAGAGGCAGACAGCTTATGATGAGGACCGGGGCATGCAGGACCAGAGTCATAGGAAAGCAAGTATTAAATGAGGGCAAGGTGAGGCTAAGGGTGGGAGAATGAGGGTGAGCGTAGAACGTGGCAGGAGTGCAAGAGGAGAATGAGGGTGAGCGTAGAACGTGGCAGGAGTGCAAGAACCATGTGGGGTGCAGCTCAGTGGAAGTGGTTGAAGACCAGGTCTGTAGCCGGCAGAGTGTTGTAGCCACTTCCCATGGAGCTGTGACGGCGCTAGGGCTCTTTGCAGAGTTGAGTACTTGGAATCAAGTTGGGCTTATGGCTGGTGGGGTAAAAGTGTTAAGTACAGGGGTTCATCTGTGTAGGACGATGGCCTGCTGGATTGAAGGCTCTGAGTTCCCATACCTCTGCACGCCCTGGACATGCCCTCCCAAAACCTGGCCAGATGGAGGGCTGAGTAGTGTAAATTTTTACAATCTTTTTGAAGGCCATTTGGAAAGAGATTTTGATAGTCATAAATATAAAATTACTCTTGAGCCCAATCATCCATTTTGGGGAAATTGATAGTAGGGAAACAACCCAGTAGAAGGAAAAAGCTCTGTTCATGAAGGTGTTTGTTGCCACATTGTGTATAATTGTGTAAAATTGGAAGGAAGGGAAGTTACAAATTTTATATTTGTTATCTCTTTGCTTGTGACAAGTGTGTTGAGGATATTTCACAGATGAGGAAGCTGAGGTTGGAGGGATTAAACAACTTGCCAGTGAGCTTGTTGTGACTGAGAAACAAAAAGAAGGCAAAATTCAAGCCTGGTCTTTCTGGTTGTAAAAGCTTGTCACTTTCCGTTAAAACACACTGAGTCCATCAGTGCACGGCAGAGAAATGGTTAAACAATTGACTGTCAATCACTTCAGTAGAATGTAGTGCGGTTATTTCAACTGGAGTTTTGTACAACCCTGCCACAATATGAAAAATACTTAAGAAATACTAAGTGAAAGCAATGGAATATGCAAATTCACTTTTGTTATAATTCTACAGAAATGTGTATTCATGAGCAAAGATTGTAAACAATATGAAAAGATTTCATAAGGTAGTTAAATTCCAACTAGTGTTTGGGATTCAGTTTTAAATTTCTGTTATTGAGGCTGGGTATGATGGCTCATGCATGTAATTTCAGCACTTTGGGAGACCAAGGCAAGGGGATCACTTGAACGCAGGAGTTTAAGAGCAGCTTGGGTCACAAAGTGAGACCCTGTCTCTACCGAAAAATAAAAAAATTAGCTCGGCATGGTGGTGCGCACCTGTGGTCCCAGCTACTTGGGAGGCTGAGGTGGGAGGATTGCTTGAACCTGGAAGGCTGAGGCTGCGGTGAGCCATGAGTGCGCCACTGCACTCTAGCCTGGTAACAGAGAGATACCCTGTTCAAAAAAAAGTTCTGTTATTATTCCAGTATTACTTATAATAGATACTTACCTGGTAACAGTTTTCTTGATGATTTGAAGGCACCAAAGAGAGTATCGGCATCAGAAACTGATTCCAAAGTATCCTCCCCTCTTTACTACCTCACTTAGCTGCTGTAGGCAGAATTATCTTACATGCAGTATTGTTTACTATAGATCAGTAGTAAACTAGTTTGGGTAGCCAAGTTCATGGTTTCTGTTATGTCTAGGTGAGTTCTTTCAGTTTTTATACTTTCAAAAAGGGTAAAAAATTCATTATGGCCCAAGTATCTGCTTATTGAAGGCCTGAGAAGTGAATTCTGTTTTTTTTTTTTTTTTTTTAAGGTTTTATTGTGTGTGTGTGTGTGTGTATACACATACAATTATTTAAGATAGACAATATCAGCCAGGCACGGTGGCTCATGCCTGTAATCCCAGCACTTTGGGAGGCCGAGACAGGCAGATCACCTGGGGTCAGGAGTTTGAGACCAGCCTGTTCAGCATGGTGAAACCCCATCTCTACTAAAAATACAAAAATTAGGTGGGCGTGGTGGTGGGTGCCTGTAATCCAGCTACTTGGGAAACTGAGGTAGGAGAATTGCTTGAGCCCAGAAGGAGGAGTTTGTAGTGAGCTGAGATCGCGCCACTGTACTCCAGCTTGGGCTACAGAGTAAGACTCTGTCTCAAAAAAAAAAAAAAAAAAAAAAAAGACAATACCACCATCTGTGTATGCAGACCAGAATAATTCCCTAGATGTAAAAATAGATGGTTTCATGGAGGAAGGCTGCCATACTGTCCTCAAACTGTGAGTGGGGCTGGCAAATGGTACATAATCACAGGGTTAGCAACAGCCAGGATGGCACAGACCATTCCCAGTCAATAGTGAGTGGAGAACACAGCCCTTGAGACAGCCGGATGGGTGGGTTGGAGACGATCTCCTCCCTTCAGCGCCATGGCGTTGCCTTCACTCTACATGATTTTTAACGCTGTCCTGTGTTTATTGCTTGCTAAGTCCAGGGCTCTGCCAGGTGCTTTAGTTCATTTAGTTGTCACAACACCCCTGTGAGGGAATTGATTTTGTCCTCATTTTATAGATGAGCCACCATTGGCACAAAGATGTTAAATAATTTTCCCAAGGTCACACAACGCAAAAGTAGCATCTCTGGTAGTGTCGTCTGTTTCTGCTGACCCCAGAGCCCTTGCTCTAGCCCTTTCTGTCTTGGGTGGGAAGATTTTTTGGTAGGGTGAGCCTCAGCTTTGGAGGCCCAGGTTCTTGTGAGCCGTTGAAACGGAGAGCCAGAGTTACGCACTTTGCTTAGATTTCAGTTGAGGTGGGGCTGGTTGGAGTTGCCCTGATTCCTTTTTATGTTGTTGGTTTTTCTTCCCTTTCAGATGGAACTTTAGGCTAGGCAAGGCTTTTGACAGACTGGGAGTAGGAGGAGGCCAGAATGACTGACTAGTAGCTCCTGCAAAATTTTTCCTACTGCTAAGCTGGGGCCCTTCTCCAGTTTCAGAAAGCACCACCCCATAATCATGTTGGGATATTTTCCATTTCACATGGCTGCACTTCCACAATAACATGTGGCTTCCAACAGCTGGAACGTGGCAAACACAGCCTTGCATTGGCTTACTTTTGAGCATTGGGTTTCCAAGTCATATTTGCTGGGTTTTGTATTTTCGGTATTTATTCCTACTGTATTATAAGCTGTTTCCAGTTTCTCCACCCCAAGTTTTTTTGTTTTTTTTTTTCCCTTGTTTTTCTTAAAGGGAAAAGTACACATGAGAAAAACATTAAAATGTTTTAAATTCTTATGTTGTACTAGGCACTATACTAAACATTGTAATTAATTTCTTTCAATTCTTAGACTAGCTCTTTGAAATGGTTATAATAATCCCTTTTTCACAGAGAGAGGAGCTGAGGCACATAGGAAAAGTGAACTTCAGTAAGGTCATACAGCGAGTAAAGTGGTCTGGATTGTATTTATTCATTAATTGGTTCATTCATTTAACAAATTATTGAGCATGTCCTGTGTTCTAGATACTTGTTGAAACCTCAGAGGAAACAGCCACGAAAGATTAAGTGGATTATATTCATGTAATAAACACTATAATAAGAAAAATGCAAATAGATGAGACAAATACAGATTGTGAAAAATTCTAGCAAGAAAGTAAGAGCTACGCGTTAGAGTGAGCTGGTTATGTTAGTAGAGATGGGGCCCACTTTAGATGGTGTAGTTGGGAAGGGCCTCCCCGAGGCAGTGACATTTGAGCTAAGATGGAAGGGATGAGACAGAGCCACTCTGGCAGATGCTGCAGAAAGAGCTTTGTAGGCAGACAAGGGCTTGGCTTATTTCAGGACCAGAAAGGAGGCCAGTGAGGCTGGAATATTGTGAACAGGGAGAAGATGATACCTGATGAGGCTGGAGAAGTGGACAGGGGCCAGATGATACAGGCATTTTTGTGGCTGTGGTAGGAAGTTTTATTCTATTCTAAGAATGATGGGGGGAAAAAAAAACGAATGAAGGGTTTAACCAGGGAGTGATGTATACCAGATCCGCCTGAAGCCTGAGGGGCTCTCATTACATCACACTGCCTTAAAGAAATTCTTTTAAAAAAATTTTTTTTAGGCCAGGCACGGTGGCTTATACCTGTAATCCCAGTACTTTGGGAGGCCGAGGTGGGTGGATCACCTGAGGTCAGGAGTTTGAGACCAGCCTGGCCAACATGGTGAAACCCTGTCTATATTAAAACTACAAAAATTAGGTGGTTGTGGTGGTGTGTGCCTGTAATCCCAGCTACTCGGGAGGCTGAAGCAGGGAGAATCTCTTGAACCTAGCAGGTGGAGGTTGCAGTGAGCCAAGATCGCAACACTGGACTCTAGCCTGGGTGACAAAGGGAGACTCCATCTCAAAACAAAACCAAAAACAAAACAAACAAAATTTTTTTGACAGAGGGTCTCACTCTGTCATCCAGGCCGGAGTGCAATAGCACGATCATGGCTCACTGCGGCTTCGACCTCCTGGGCTCAATCGATCCTCCCACCTCAGCCACTTGAGTACCTGGAACTACAGGTGTGTGCCACTACATCTGGCTAATTTTCAAAAATTTTTTTGTAGAGAGGTGGTTTCGTCATGTTGCCCAGGCTGATCTTTAAACTCCTAGGCTCAAGTGATCCTCCTGCGTCTGCCCACCAAAGTGCTGGGATTACAGGTGTGAACCACCCTATCCAGCCAAGAAATTTCTAAATGTGTCTGTCTGTCCATCTATTCTGCCAACTGTTGACTATTCAGCAGCCGTCTCCTGGGTTACAGACTAGAGTGCCGCACAAGGTCATTACGGGATGGGGGTAAGTAGAAAGGCAAACGTCCAGCTCGTACAATGCAGTGTGGTCCTTGCTCTGATTAAGAAAGTAGAGGGGGCCGGGCGCGGTGGCTCACGCCTGTAATCCCAGCACTTTGGGAGGCCGAGGCGGGTGGATCACGAGGTCAAGAGATCGAGACCATCCTGGTCAACAAGGTGAAACCCCGTCTCTACTAAAAATACAAAACATTAGCTGGGCATGGTGGCGCGTGCCTGTAATCGCAGCTACTCAGGAGGCTGAGGCAGGAGAATTGCCTGAACCCAGGAGGCGGAGGTTGCGGTGAGCCGAGATCGTGCCATTGCACTCCAGCCTGGGTAACAAGAGCGAAACTCCGTCTCAAAAAAAAAAAAAAGAAAGTAGAGGGTACGTGGAAACATGTAGAAGCATCCCCATTCCAGCCTGGTGGGGGTATTCAGAGAAAACTGTGAGGGAAGGGGTACTAAGCAGAGAACGGAGCTGGCCATGGTGGAAAAGATGGTGCTTGTATTTCATTTTATTCATTTGGGACTGTCTGGCGTTTGCCGTGACCTTCTAAAGGCGTATTTTCCTTTACCATATACATTAAAAAAATTTCCTTACCTATGAATAGGACAAATATTCTTTGAAGTGTTGCTAGGAATTTTAGCTTTGTGTACAATGGGGGCATTCTGACCAACCTCCATAAATATTTTATTGGTAGCTGAGTAACAAAATAAGGTTTCTCTTTATAGGAAGCATCTGGTGGGGATAGTTTTTGTTTGAATGAATGTTTTATGTGCTGTTTTCTTAAAACATTTAAAAGGAGGTGCTAATGAACCTACCAGTTGTTCCTTGTGCTGTTCGTGTTAGCCACAAAATTGAAACCTTAAGTGTTAACAAGAGGGCCAAGGTAGTTTAAAAATATACTTAATGTGAAATATGCTTATCGTTTTCTTTTATCCAGTCATAAAATTGTATTTATTGGTCAGGCACGCTGGCTCACGCCTGTAATTCCAGCACTTTGGGAGGCCAAGGCAGGTGGATTGCCTGAGGTCAGAGTTGAAGACCAGCCTGACCAACATAGAGAAACCCCGTCTCTACTAAAAATGCAAAATTAGCCAGGCATTGGGGTGCATGCCTGTAATCTCAGCTACTCGGGAGGCTGAGGTAGGAGAATCGCTTGAAACTGGGAGG